>NC_142933.1:6486063-6488563 GCF_046866305.1 Octopus bimaculoides | reverse complement strand
GTGCGTGTATGTGTATATTGTGTATGTTTTCGTGCGTGCGTATGTGTTATGTATATGAGTGAGTATTGTGTATGTGAGAGGTGTGTGTGCATGTGTGTATATGTGTATGTGTGCCTGTGTGTATATGTGTATGTGTGTCGTGTATGTGTGTATGTGTGTGTGTGTGTGGTTTTATGTATGTGAGGGGTGTGTATGTGTATGTTTATGTGTGTGCGTGCGTATGTGTGCCAGGTATGTGTGTTATTTTGTGTGTGCACTCCTGTGTGTATGTGTGTGCATGTGTATGCGGCTGTGTATGTAGGCGTGCGCGTATATATGGGTGTGTGTGTGTATATATGTGCGTTCGGCTATGTGTGTGTGAGGGCGCGTATGTATGTTTGTCATGTATGTGGGCGGTATATGTATGTGGGCGGTATATATGTAAGGTGTGTGGGTATTTGTGCGTGTAGGTAGTGGTGAGATAAAAAGTAGAAAAAAGTAAGTCTTATAACAAGAGAATAATGGATATAATGTAAGGGGGGCGAGGGGGGGGGGTTAAAAAAAAAAAAAAATTATGTAAAGTGTTGCAGGGACGTAAAGGGGAGAGTCATAAGGAAGAGAAGGCTGTGTTGAGTCCGAAGGGGAAAGAAGAATTGAGGTTGAAAATGTAGCGTTGCTCCAAGTGGAGTCGCGAGGGAGTGGACCCATGGTGCAGGGCGAGGCCAAAAACGGAGATGTTAGAGGGTGAGTGGTTGGGCAGTTGGAAGTGACGGCCGACAGGGGAGTCCGAACCTAGCCGAACGTCCCTTAGGTGTTCGGTGAAACGGTCGGCCAGCCGGCGGCCCGTCTGCCCCACGTAGAGTTGGTTGCATAGGGTACATTTGATGCAGTAAATAAGGTTGGAGGAGGTGCAGGTGAAACTGTGTGGAATGTGAAGTGTTTGTAGGTTCGATATATATATATATATATATGCATATCTATGTGATTCTACACATGTAGCAGTAAGTGTGCGTATGAATATATTAATAAGTGTGTGAGTGTATAGACAAGACGCGAGGGAGATCGACTTTATTGCAAAATTTATTCGATACATCCTATTTCAAAAGCTCTCATTTATTCCGAGAATCGTAGAATAATGAAAAGTAATTGACGTTAACATTCTTGTGCGTGTGTATGAGTGCTCGTACGTGTATGCATGTGTCTGTGTCTATGTGTGTGTCTGTGTGTATACATACATTTGTATATATATATATATATATATATATATAGATGTATATATATATATATAGATATAGATGTATGTGTATGTATGTATACACACATACATATATATACATATATACAGACACACACACACATATATATATATATATATATATATATATATACATATATACGCGTGCTTGTATGAGTTTATGCTTTAGTGGTGTTTATGTACTGGTATGTATATATGTCAGTGTTCCAGTCAGCGTGTGTATATACTTTGTGATACAACCCTAAACATACAAAGTGCCTTGCCCTTTCGCAGAACCATCAATTTTAAAGACCACTCAATCTGTCAGTTTAACTCTTTTCTGCTTTATTGAATATCATCTCATTTCTAGCAACAGCAAAGCATACATGTGTGTCTACATATATGCATCACTGTAAAGAAATACTCACTAATGTATTCCTGTTATATATATATGTATATGCATTCAGTCGAACATATGTAGGCATTAACGCATGTGTGATCGTTTCTGTGTATTTACGTGTGTATTTGTATACACGTTGAAAGCAGTATACACAAGTACACATGTGCATACACATATATACAGATAATCATAGGCCTATGTGTACACAATTATGTTTTTATGCAGTGATTGTACATGCTGATATATATATATATATATATATATATATATATATGGGAGAATATATACAAATAATAACAACAGACGAGGACAGGTGGTGTAAATAACAAAAGTATATATTAGTATGACGCTCGGGAATACGGAAAGTCTTTGACGTTTCGAGCTATATATATATATATATACGTATACAGTTTTCCTATACTTGTGTATACGTGTAAGCATAAACACGTATATAGTTATGTATACGCATTTATATATATATATATATGTGTATGTGTTTCTGTGTGTGCATACATATATTTGCAGACACGTCCATACACATACAAATGAAATATGTAGGAATCTATACATCAAACATATTGATCAAATCTCTCCGCACCTTCCCAGTTGCATTGAAATCTGTATGAAATACACGCGCGCACGCATAAATTCACACTCTCCCCCACATATTCACAGCCATGGATAGACAGAGAGAGAGGGAGATTGTGGGAGTCACAGAGACAGGCAAAGAGTGAGTGTGTAACAGAGAGACAGAGAACAGAGAAGAGAATTACAGCTGTTTAATTACGCATATATATCATGAGACGCATACATGTGTATAGAAGTAGTTGAGACTAGAATGATTTATCTATAAATTGATGCGTTTATGAATATATATCAGTCATACG
>NC_142933.1:6468563-6478563 GCF_046866305.1 Octopus bimaculoides | reverse complement strand
CGTATTCATCACCGCTTGATCACCACAGGAAACCGCTTTGCAGAAGCAGACGATGAAAAGCCGTGAGTGAATAAATCTTTAATAGGATATATTCCATCCATGGACATATTTTTCCATTACATATCTTTTTTTTTTCTTTTTCTGAAGTATTCAGTACCTTGAAGTATTTGTGCACACCACTCTTTATTATTTATATTCTCAAAAAAGTTCGGAAAACGTAAGGGGGCTATCTTGTTGCTTGTATTTTAATTCATTTGAAACATTCCTTATGGTTTAAATTTTGGTACAAAGCTAGAAATGTTTGTAGGAACGATACCAACACTTGACTGGTATTTTATAATGTAGATTCCAGAAGGATGAATGAGAAAGTCTACCTCGGCGGCACTTGATCTCAGAACATTGAATGGGAAGCGTTTTTTTATGGAGTAGCGACGATTCAACCAGATCCACCGCATTGATAATTGGTTCATATTTTGGGACAAAGTTAGCAAGAAGTGGGGGAGGTATGCCCATTTCACCGACCCTAGTGCTTAACTGGTACTTATTTTATCGATCCTGAATGGATGAAAGGCAAAGTCGACCTTGGCAGAATTTGAACTCAAAACATGAAGACGGGTGAAACGATAATGTCAGCTCACCGCCTTGATAATAATAATAATAATAATAATAATAATAATAATAATAATAATAATAATAATAATAATAATAATAATGATAATAATGATAATAATAATGATAATAATAATGATAATAACAATAATAATAACAATAATAATAATAATAATGATAATAATAATAATAATAATAATAATAATAATAATAACAACAACAACGACAACAAATACCAATGACATCAACAAAAGTAATAAGAAAAACAACAATAACAACGCTAACAATAACAACAACAGCAACGGCCATAATAATATTGATCTCCTTAATAATTTTAATAATAGGTTCTCTATCAGGCCACAAATTTTCAAGGTGCGCCTCAATGAGATTGTATGACGTTGATTCAAGACACACTTCTACTTGATATGATAACGTTAATGATATTTTCCGTCATAATAACAGACATCACTTTCTTTTATTATTACTTCAGTTCCGATACTGTTGTTGTTGTCGTTACTTTCGTGTTTTCTCTACTATTCTGAATAGCTTTGTTGCTTATCGGAAAATCTTTGATTTCGTCTTGTTATAGGTTGATGTTTGCTCTTTCACTGTGTTTTTCATTGAAAATCGACGACCTACAAAGGAGCTCTCTTTTTTTTAATATTTTAAAATTACAATACCCAATTCACTCCTGTAATACCACCTTTTCATTGCAAGAACTCGTGGCATTTTCTCAATTCTGAAAAATGTCTGCACCACTGACGGTGAATGAGAAGAATTTAATAAATATACGTATATACGTATACATACATAAATACATACATACATACATATATATATATATATATATATATATATATATATATATATATATATATATATATATATATATATATATATATATATATATATATATATATATATATATATATATATATATATATACTCGTAGTAGTGTTAGGATTGAGTTGCAACAGCCAGCAGGAATATAGTGATGAACACACTATGTACTGGAGGTTGATCAACTTCATTACACGTAAGCATTGATTGTTATTTCAAGCTCGTATCACGATAGTTATAAATTGAAGTTTATTTAATAAACCTAGGTAGAAAAACTTGCCTCAAAGCCCACAGTGTATTTTTCTCTCTCTCTCTTACTGTATATATATATATATACATATATATATATATATATATATATATATATATATATATATATATATATATATATATATTTATATATTTACACTTATATATATATATATATATTTATATTTATATATCTATATGTATTTATATAAATATTTATATTTATATATATTCATATACATACACACACACACACACACACACACACACACACATATATATATATATATATATATATATATATATATATATATATATATATATATATATATATATATATATATATATTGAAGAGCCTACAAGAATAGGTGGAAGCGCAAATATTTATAAAACATGTGACATATTAATAAAAATCTGTAAATGTACAGCCATCCAGATATCTGAGTACGTTATTATTTTTTCCAATATATATTTATACACATACACACACACACACACACACACACACACATATATATATATATATATATATATGCATTATATTTATATTTATATACATTGTGTGTGAATGGAGTACTTTCTAAATTTATGTTTCTCAGAGAGGCTTATTTTCAACACCTCACACACACACACATACACACACACACACACACACACACACACACACACACACACACACACACACACACACATAGACACACACACACACACACACCCATGTATGTGTATATTTATATATATTTCTCTTTTCAATCTTTTGTCGTCAATGCATTCAGTCCCTCGCATTATTATATTCGTTACTGTGCTGTTCGATGTTACTTTTCAAATTGACTCATGGAAAAAAAGTGATGCGTATTTTGGGTGCCTGACGTCCAATATATATCTAGAGTCTTTCTGTTTATCTTAGAAGTTGTTGAATATCTGTTGCTTTTTTTCCATATTTATAATTTCTTAGCATGTATCATTAAATATCATTAAAGTCTTCTCTCTAAGCGTGCGTGGTGTCGATATTTTGAGAAGTGTGCATTGTTGTAAAAGGCTACAATGAAGATACGGGTTTACTCCAAGTGAATTAGATATTGCATTCAATATTACGTGGTGATTTGAAATTTAATTAATTATTACATTAATAATGATGTTTATGTTAACGTAGTCATGTAATATATAGTTGATGTATAATTTTAAGCAAATTACTAACAACATTTCACACATGATAAATGAGGTTTGCGGAGGTGTTTAATTGAAATGAGGACTGTAGTCATTAGTGGTGCGAGTCCTTGTCCTCAAGAGGGAAAGGATGATGGTGAGAGAGAGAGAGAGAGAGAGAGAGAGAGAGAGAGAGAGAGAGAGAGAGAGAGAGAAAGAGAGAGAGAGTGGGATGCTTTACAGATTGACGGCATCGTTAAGGCTGTAGAGAAATCCAAGTGTATATTTTATGTTTAGTTTCTCTCATTGGCTTGCGGTCATGCTGGAGCACAGCTTTGAAGAGTTTCGTCAAACAAATCGACTCCATGACTTATCTTCAAGGTTTATATTTATTCTCTCAGATTTCTTTGCTAAAACACCATAAAACTGAGTAAATTGGATTCAGGAAGAGGAAGTACAATTGGACATTTGTTTATTAATCGCTTCAATTGTTTCGACACAACGCAGTTCTCCAAGAATGCAGGTAATTGATTATGCAACTGTCTGTTTGCATAATTGTACTTCCATGGGCGATATACACGTGTTGTCTCCGTTAGTTTAAACTCCTTGACTTGAAGGCCACCGTCTCTGTTTGCAGTAGCTTGAATTTGGTCATGGCTGGAACGCTCATGGTGCGAGTTGTGAGAGCGCGTTTTCCCGACTGCTATGGAGGCTGGTGTGTGACACAGGCTGGCATTGCAGTGGGATTCTCTTTTGTTTGGTTGTATTCCAGGTTTGTTCTTCATGGTTGGCTGCACGTGCGAATTTCCTACTCTGATCTTTAATATTCATTGTTCTGATACATACACACATACGCAGACTCACACATACATTCTCATACATAAACTTAATTACATATGCCCATACAAACATATACACGCATTCACATATACATACATACACGTAGATGCCCATACACATGCTTATTACATACCCAAAAGTTTGGCAGTGTTATATATGTATATATATATATATATACACACACACATACATACATACATACATGCATGCATACATACACTGGTCAACATGTATACTTATATATATATATATATATATATATATATATATATATATTTACATACACACTACCTGTGAAGGCGCATGCCTCAGTAGTTAGAGCATCGAGCTTATGATCGCGAGGTTATGAGTTCGAATCCCGGACCGGGCTGCGTGTTGTGTTCTTGAGCAAGACACTTTATTTCACGTTGCTCCAGTTCATTCATCTATACTGGTGCTAAGCTGTATCGGCCCCTTTGACTTTCCCTTGGATAACACACGTGGAGAGGGGAGGCCGGCATTGGCGAAAATGGTCTTCCATAAACAACCTTGTTCGGACTTTTGCCTGGGAGAGTAACTTTCTAGGTGCAATCACATGGCCAGTCATGACCGAAGGGGGTCTCAGACACACCACCTATACAACTGGGTAAATCTGAAGGTGGACGAGCTCTATACTGTACTCTAACACGTTCCTTACGGAATACAACACATACACACACACACACGCGCGCACACACACACACACACACACACACACACACACACACATGTAAGTAAAAGATTCAAAGATCGAAGTGTAGGGAGAAAGTTAGCTGCAAGTAATCCATGGTCAATATAAAAAACAACTTTCAGGAGGCACTAGTGGTTTAGTGAGACGGAAGGTTGTGGATTTTTACTTATCGAAGTACGATAAATTGAAAAAAGTTCTTTTTATAACTCATGGTAGGCAACCAAAGTTGTCAGGTATGCGAATAAGAATACAAGAGTCAAGGAATTGAGTAGATACGATCCTGGCTACATCTGCTTCATACCGAGTGGAAACTCATCAGGGTATTCTTCAGGCTAAGGATACCTTGATTAAATAAAAGATTACATTGTCGCAAAGAGGTATATTGTAACACACGGAAAGATCTCTTCATTATAAGATAGGTCAGATATTCTAGTAGATTTACTATTTACGATACTTTTAAGTCTTCTCTCTCTCTCTCTCTCTCTCTCTGTATATATATATATATATATATATATATATATATATATATATATATGCATGCATGTATGTATGTATATATATGTATTCATACGACGAGCTTCCTCTCAGTTTTCGTCCTTGGTCTAAATTAAACGACACATTATTAAGAATTATAGACCAATTAAAAAATGACTGATTCGGAACATTCATTCACAGCGATTTTAAACACCATGCCTCCAGTCACAGCGAAAATATATTATTCAGTTTTTATCACAGGATAATGCACACTCGTGCTGCTATATCACCTGTGTTCTGTTACGATGATACATACATACATACACATACATACATACATACACATATATATATATATATATATATATATATATATATATATATATATATATATATATATATATATATATATGTATGTATGTATAAACCTTACAGTCTTCCCAAGTAAAGTAATGCCTACTGTTAAATCAAGCAGATGTAGACTATACACACACTACCCAGTCACAGTAGAATTGAACAGTCAGCATTTAGACACATCCATATTATATATATTATGAATCTAGTAATATTAAGTTTATAGATCACAATAGTACAAAATTAATTCTAAATCTACCTCACGCTTTCTTGATCCACAAAATATTGCTGCCATTTGTACCTCAAAACTCATCAACTGATGAACACTTTACTATTCAAACCTGGCCATAATATTCTATCTGTTTTATGTTCTGTTGGAACTAAACACGAAACAATGCGGTTGCAAAGCGAGTTTTTTAATCACACTGTTAACAAGTAACAAGTCGGTTTATGTAGAGAGCAACAGAGGCAATTAGTTAAAATGAATTCACTGTTAGTCAGTTTCTCATTGAATTGATTATATCTCATTCTGTTTTTATTGCACGATATCGCTGAAATTACACTGAAACCCAATAATATGGAATGAGCTTTCATATTAATCTTGGAACGTTTATTCCCGATGTGTACATATAGCTTTAACACCTGTAGGGTTTTGCCTGCTGTCCAAAGTTACCTCTACTTGTAATTCATACATGTCTTTTTTTACGAATACCCTACTACTATACACAACTGTTTATCCTGCATAGTTGTGTATACTCTACATACTTTTCTTTGCATATAACTCCACAAATGTATATTTGGATGTGCTTTAACACCGACATTAAGAGCAGGAAAGAAGGATCGGAATGAATAAGAATTGGCTACAAGTAATATGGTGGCGAAGCTGGTGTAGGTTTGAAAGAATAATATATTAAAATGCAATCGCAGCTCAACAAATCAATCTATGATATATATTATATAATATATTGAAAAGAAAGCATAGATATAATATATTTAAACATATAGCATATAAATGTATATATGAAAGTATAGCAGGAAGCCAGTCAAAACCCAGAGAAGGTAAAAGTTCATAATGCTTCAGTGTAGACGGCTGTAGTCCAGGATGATGTTAAAAAGAATTCTAGATTTTCTTCTTGTTAATTTCATTGGCTCATTAGTAAAAAAAGTCATGGGATCAATTATAAATAGTTAATTATTATTGCTGTCCATCATATACGGCCGTTACAAATGAAGTATTTGTTTACATGCTCCTATCCACAGTTTTAACTCATGCCATTGTTTGCCTGAAGAATCGAATCTTACAAACTCCTTCATCGATTTTTATCTCCTTAATCCTTCACAAGCTTCCTATTCACTTGTGGCACATCTCCCTGAATTTGGCCTCCCACTCCATATATATCACTCTCTTTATCTTTCATTTCATTTCCTTCTCGTGCATTTGCCCATAACCTAACAACACCAAGTTTTCTCTCTTCCCCCTCTCTTTCCCTTCCCCAAGTAAAATAAATAATAACTAGCAATGTTATCCTCATCGCTCATTATGACCCTAGAATTATTCTGCTAAGATTTTTGTAGACAAACTCTTCCTTATTTTGATGTAAAACATTCACTTCAGATTCTGGATTTTCCCATGCTTGCATCTACGTATCGTTTTTTCATATGGGTATTTCGAACTCAACTAAATCTATGTTTATTATAATGGTGAAATGTTTTTTCAAAATTGCCGAAACCGCAATCATTTAAAGAGGTATCCACTGCTGAATTTATTGTATTTCAACTGTTGAATTTCCAGGAGGACTACGTGATATTATAGCTTTCAATATTTTGACCTTTCAAGTATTACATAACGCTTGATAATGCGCTGGTGTTACATTTTTCTGCATGTGTAATGGTAGAATGAAACTTTAAGTATACTTACTCTTCAATCACATTGTGGAAGGGACCATAAAATTCTGTCTCTTCGTGGACTGTTATTTTATATCGATAAATTAACGATTCAGTCTTGCATAGTGTCAATATCACTATTTATATATACATATATAAGTATGTTAATGTTAACAGATGTAGCGAAAAAGAGTGAACGTTAAAAACTCCAAGCCAATGTCAGTCAGTAGACCATTATTCTTTACCCAAAATGAAGAAAGAATGAAGAAAACGTCGGGCTGCGTTAGTAAAAACGGCTGAGAGTTTTATCGCTGACGATTTTCCATGAACGCAGATGACAATATGTATGCTTGGGTAAAGAAGAGCTATGATCTGGAGTTCTGTTTAGCTTTAATTAAGTAGGATTCAATTGGTGGTATCGAGCTTTTCATTACTCTGTTCCTGTAATAACTGCGAGCTCTACTACTACTACTACTACTACTACTACTACTACTACTACTACTACTACTACTACTACTACTACTACTTCACAGAAGTACGCTTATATACGTACATATGTATATGTATGTTTATACGAGTCCGTCTTTGGAATATACATATAAAGCAGATTGCTAGACACCTGTGCATTTGTCTGTGTGTACATATACATATACATATATATATATATCTATCTACAGACGCAACAATATATATATATATATATATATATATATATATATATATATATATACACACACTTATGAACTGTCTATATTATTTTCAGAAATATCAGTTAATCATGCTCAAAATAATTTATTTAGAAATCTCCCATTTTCTCTCATCATCGCCCTAATAGCGGATGTATTCTCTTTTATATGCCGCAGCCAGCTGTCTACGAACACAAGGGAAGACGACTCTGAAGATATTGTTTGATATGAAATTGAAATCAATGAAATCGATTTCTATTTCCGGAACCCCGTTTTACTACATTCACAAAAGGTGCATGCATTTACTAAGGACGTTCATAAGAGCGAAATATAGGTCAACATATGCCAATTTCCGTTTATGTTTGAATAATATATCATATAGTTGTATCTTCAGTGAAATAGCATCGTTCTTCTATGTTCTGATACAAAATCGTATTAATCGTACATATAACTATATCACTATATTGCAATGACTACAAACAACGGCTTAACTTCACTAGACCCTTTCATAAATGTCGTACAGATAATGCTTGTTAATAACTGAATGATATATATCTCAATGCAGCTGAAAGACAAGATTCAATACTTTGAGATGGCTGAATAAATAAAAAGATTAGTAACCTGAGCTTCCACTAATGTTTCCCGGTTCGATTACAGTCTGGGACAATCTACGGATTCATAAATAACACATTTGAATAGTTGTCAGTGTTAATATGCTACATGTCACAAGCAGCGAGCTGACGTAGACGTTAGCAGAAATGCTTGGCAAAATGCTTAGTAGCATTCGGTTCGTCTTTATATTTTGAGTTCAAATTCCACCGAGGTGAACTTTGCCTTTCATCTTTTTGATGTCGATAAAATAATTACCTGTTAAGAGTGGGGTCAAGGTAATCGACTCATCCCCACCTCCGAAATTGCAGACCTTGTGCCAAAATTTGAAATTTTGATATGGTACATGTCACAGGTGGAGCTGTTTCGCTGAAAATGAAGTTCGCTTTATAGCCACGCAGTTAGTGGTATAACCCCACTGCGTGAAGCATTGGCCTAATGGCTTATACTTAAGCTTCAATTAACTAATGCATTATAAATGAAACCCGGCAGTAACAAAATCTGTATCGAAGAATACACTCACGCACACAACCACACGCATATGTACGTCCTTGCTTGCATGTATGTGTGTGCGTATCGTTATGTAAGATTTGTAAAGTATATTAAGAATATATTTTATGTAAAACAAACATTATCTGATACCCAATAAGTTGGATAGAGTGTATATAGATATTTTTAATATGTAAAGAGCTGGCACATTGTCTTCTGATTTTCGTCTTAGATTGGACTGTTTAGAATTGTTGCGAACAGCCAACGCTGGTGTACTAAATACACACCCAGCACACTAACGCACACATGTGTATTTATGTTTGAATGTATGTGCGAATGTGTTTGTGCTTACTTGTGCATCACATGCATCACGATGTTTTCCGGGACACATTAGTATCGGAAAAACAAAAGCATTTTTGCATTAGCGATTAGATAAATAATTACAAGGCCGAAATACATACTGGAACCGGTCTGATCAACTTCGTCTGTTGCCGGTCGAGCCACAGACAAGCAAAATCTAGTAATCAAAGAGAGGTAAAATAATACACACACGCAAATCGAAACTGGAACCCAGGAACGAACTCTTCCTATACACCACCTCCACACTTATTCAACATGATCAACCGTTGCTACCATAACCGCTTTCCCCATGATAAGGAATGCTTTATGCGCAAGTTCCTATGCATACACTAGCATTCTAATGGCTCTCACTACAATTACGAGCATCCCAACCTCAGCAACACAATCTACAGCCATTCCGCTGCCTCCAACGACACCAGCAACAATATTCAAAATACTGACCAACAGAATAAACAATGTAACAGTGACCGTTCTGCTATCACGAATGCTGCCTTACCACCCACATTTGCTGCTTCTACGACTACTTAACCTGAAACCGACTGCCAGCAACATTACCAAGTTGTCTTTGTTTCACACCCTTGACCAGCAATTGAACTCGGCTAACACCATCACCACTGATGCTGTCACACCACTCCTCCTCCTCCTCCTCCTCCTCCTCCTCCTCCTACTACTACTACTACTACTACTACTGCTGCTGCTGCTGTGCGCACATGGCGGAGACGTGACCCTACCTCTCACTACCTTTTAGTGC
>NC_142933.1:6451063-6458563 GCF_046866305.1 Octopus bimaculoides | reverse complement strand
CGTCGACCTAATAGGCTGGCCCCTACCCCTCAAAATTCCGGGCCTTGTGCCTAGAGTGGAAAATAACATGTATATATACGCCGAAGAAAAGCCACAGAAACTGTGCGCTAGTAATATAGCACAACTGACTAACGGTCCTTCGACAGCCATAGGCACAGAGGCCGGTGTTACGGATTATCCGACGTATATTTTCTCACTGGACCCTGGTCCATTGAAGTTTACTCATTTTTATCAGTTGGATGAATTGGAACAACGTGATATGAAGTGTTTTGCTTAAGAACACAACGTATCACCTAGGCCAGGAATCGAAGCCATAATCTTATAATCATGAATGCAACAACCTAACCACTAAGCCACGCGCCTTGACATACCTAGAACTGTACGTATACATTTAGGGAAAACCGTGTATCAATTTACAGTGTATATATAATGGAATATATATTTACATATAACAGCACACACACACACGCACGCACGCACACACACACATATACACACAAACACACATACACACACACACAAGCACAATCACACACATACTGTTGATGGAAAACCACAGATAAACCTACCGCATATATATAACAGTATACATATAATGATGGAATGGAGACGACCGATATATAAATCAGGGTTGCTGACTTTGATGTTCAGCTGCAATATATTCTTGCTGCTTGATTATCAACCCCAGGAGAACTGAAAACCGGAGCCAGATTTGGGAAGATACAAAATCCGAACATAGAATCGTGGCAAACTATTGCGTAGTCAGATGAATCCGTGCGTTCAGTTATGCTAATCCTTTCCAATCTTAATGAATTAACACAAAATAATTTTATCGTAACGTCATATATTTTTTTGTAGCTCTTTTCGACTTTTGCGCATCGCTTTTGAAATTTGAATAAATTTTACCACCCTTTAGATGTATGACTGTAGAATACCAAGTAGAACCCCCCCCCCCCCCAATAAAAAACAACAACCAATATATTTGACAACTCAATTCTTAATGCAATAATCATGATATTCTTAGATCTAAATCAGTTATAACCAAACTGTGGTACGTAAGAGTTTCTGAATGTAGGCCTGCGATATATTGCGTTGGATATTTTAATAATGCGGCTCGCTTGATGATGAGCCATGCCTCACGCTGTCCGCTTCTCGAAAATTGTTGCCCATGCCTATGGTAATGCATGAAATTCATTGCTATTGTTGTTGTTTAGTTTCAAGTCAAGCTTAATCGAGAAGATCAAAGAGTTACTTCAATGGTGACTAAGCGGCCTCTGAGGAGCATCAAAATAGACATTATATGATGTGAATGTCTTACTGGAAAATAGTTGGGTATGATTTGAGGAGATAAGTTTGCTATTCCTAGCAGAGCGTTCAACAGAATAAAGTATTCACCACTTGGATGGTTATAGAATGTAAGTGTAACAGAATCCATGGATACCCTCATTTATAATAATTAACTTATTTGGAAACGGGCGTATCCTGTATTATTAGCTTTATCTCTATAGAGACTTTACAGTGTTGGGTGTGTCACTAACACCTGCTCAATTCTCGATCCACATACGCACACATACACGCGCGCGCACATAACACCAATATATATACACTTATCCCATTACAGAAATATGTATATGAGTTTATATTTGAATTTGTATATAGTTGTGTGTGTTCTATTTTATTATTCTTTATCTTCTCTACAATTTATTCGGTTAATTGAAAAGATACGCGAGCCATCTAATACAATATACAGCATATTTGCCTGTTGAGAATATTATTGCTTTGTTTAGAAAGTTAAGGATTTCACTTGGGATTACAGCTTAGAAAATAAATAAACAAATAAATCGATTCCACCTAAGTGCATTTTAACTCTTGTTCTAGGAAGTGGAACAAAATTTATTCGCTATTAATCTATCTATCATCGATCTACCCGTACATATACATATACATAGATATGTATAGACACATACACACACATATGCATATATATACATATATATATATATATATATATATATATATATATATCTATATATATATATATATATATATATATATATATATATATATATATATATATACATACGTATACATATATATGTATATACGCATATTTATGTATATACATAAGTATATGGTTATTTTTCAGCTTACAGTCAATTCAACTGCGTCGTTGCTGGAGCATTTCTTTAAAGGCTTTTAGTCAATTCTATCGATCCCAGTGAATATTTATGTGTGATAAATTCAGTTAATCGATCTCTTGCAATCAAATTGCAAGGATAAGTCTCCTTGGCACAAAGAAACATATGAACAAATACAAAGATACGAAACATTCATACATATATATACACATGCAAGCATGTGCATATACATGTATACATATGTGTGTGTGTGTGTGCATACGCACACATATGCACCTCATATTTGAGGCTCTGATGAAGCTATAAGGTGTTACTCAGGCATTTTACTATGAGTTCACTACATCGTATTGTAGAAACAGTGGTAAGCTTATGAAGATCATAAGATAATCGCTTACTACTTTCTCATATAGCTAATAGTAAAGAATTATCAATCCGGGAAAATACTTCATAACCTCTCTGTTGGCACAGCAGAGTAACAATATTATTTAGATTTGTGAAGAACTTCAGGTATTCTTCTGATTGGGTCCATGGTTCATCACGATTCTAATTTGTAAATCTGTGGTTGTGCTTCAAACAAACTGGTTTTTACACAAAATGTAAGACAAGGTGTAAATAATGGTCATTATATATTTTTCCTTTATTAGTCAAATTTGGCTTACAGCTGTTTCCATTAATATTATAGATACGTTTCTGTTAGATTTATTCAAACGGTCAATATAGATCAGGTGAGAAAAATTGAAAGACTTGAAAATATTAAAGCTATATTCGTCAAAGGGAAATCCACTGTAAAAATAAAAGTGCATGAATGTCATTGACGCTCAGGGTAAGGTGCGAAGAGAAAAAAAAAAGAGGTCGTGTAGGGCGTGTGACATTTCGAATATGGCTCTTCATCAGCAAAAGTAAAGAGGAAAAGTTCTGGAGAGGAAGAAAAAAATACTCCGAGTAAAGCACGAGGCTCGTTTCATGGCCGAAGAATAACTGACTGGAGAGAGATGGTGAAAGTGGATTTTGAATGCAGGAAAGTGCGAGGATCTCTAGAGTTTTGCTTTCCTAGTTCTAGTTCTACGTGGCTTATTATTGCTAGAATTAACTTATGAAATGTAATCTTTACCTCTCAGAAAAGTTCTTGATGGCAGTGTGTCTTTTCCATGGAGGAGGGTGCAGGAGGGTGGTCTACTCTCATGACTTTATGTTGGTCTTGGTGAAGTAAATGATGGTTAGATAAATCGCATAAATTTCGAGGCTCTTTAAAGTCCAGGTATGGCAAACACTTTCAAAATCTCTCTTGTTATCGACCCATTCTATGAAAAACTACTTTCTTTTACTTTTCAGTTCTTCCAATATGCCTTTCGTGATAAGAATTTCGAGAAAAGCACATTATGGTGTTCTGCACTGAAAAAAATAGAAAATCAAGCGGTGGTCAGTATGGCTATAATTACGTCCCTTTACACTTAGTTCAAATATCCTCTTATTTGATATTGACTTTCATCTTTATAAATTCAATAAAATAGTGTATGAGAAGTAATGGCGTTCATGTACTTCACTCCAGTCACTGCACTGCACATTACATCACAGGTTTTTGACTTTCCATAGTCAATATCATAATGGTAGACAGAATTGGAGAATAGACTTGTCTGCGTTTCTTCTTAAGCATTCCAAATCCTTTATGTTTATCAGCGTATATGAAATATACATTGTTCTATACAATTTTTATTCATCTATGAGGGTTTTTTCTTCTCACATTGTTTATTAATCCAACGAACGCTTCCCATCTACATTTATTCTAACAGAATCCACTTCATTTTCTTTCATGCATCTAATCATTCTTAACAATGAAATCCTTTGCTGCAAAGGCTTATCACTAAATAACTATCATTTTGTTCTAATAATTTGTTACGCTCGTAATTATAAGTTTAATCATTCTCTAATTTTGTTAACTTTTGTGTATTTTATTCTGCAAAGTTGAAACATTTTTTTGCTAAATTCTTGCTCTTATTCCAGTGCTCTAGAAGCAATACTTTACAAACCTATACAACCTCTGCCTACATCTATCGTTGCATGTGTCTTTAAAGTATTTATCAATACTTGAGTGAAGCGCAACAGATTTATAAGAACAAATACGATTGTGTTTTTATAGACTAAAGTAATAAGTTTTCCAAACATAAAGGACCACCATTAAGTAGCTGTACTCAATCGTCATATGTCTGAAAAGAAGTGCGATTTATCGAAATTTCAAAAGTGATGACGAAAATTTGTAGAAGAAGAAAAGACGGAAAGCAAAACCCTACAAAACACCAGGAAAAATATTTTTCATATTCGTTAAAAATCCCCCACCAAAAAAAAAAAAAAACACTAACGGAATAATATAGATCATTTATAGGATAAAAAGGAAGAACGAATTTATCTCACCACGTAATATACTACATAATTTTATTTCATTCTAGCTTTAACATTTAAAGCTACCAAAACTCGGGCTTCGAAGGTCTTTTCTTTACAACAAAGATTTAAGAATTGATTGCAACAGATCTGTTTGCCATGAGATTATTACTTTGAATGCTGTTTCTTCAAGATTCGTACAACTCAGGTGCATTTACTGTTTAATTGAGATATATTGCTTCGGTTTTATGGTACGCGATGTACATATTGCGTTTTATATTGTTATAAAAACACTCCTTTATAGTTACTATTCAAATGTATTTCACCTGCGGTTCTATGCGCATTATATACTAATAGCTGGTAGTGAAAATATTATGGGCGTTTTACCACCCTAAATCTAGAATTAGGTTTTTACCACAGCGTACACGCACATACACACACACACACGCACAAGCACACACACACACGCGCGCACACACACACACTCATATACACACGCATATGTGCATACATATACACATAACTACCTACATCTGTATATGTTTGTGTATGTACATATATTGTTATATTGTAATAAAAACAGTCTTTTATAGTGACTACGCAAAAGTATTTCACCTGCGATCCTATGCGATGTATATACGAATGATCGAAACGAGAAGACAGGCAGCCGACAACTGATGAAGGGTTTTTCTTTGTGTTACTTGCCCTGTTTTACATTTGTTACTCACGTTGTTTGCGTATTGAAGTCATTTGCTTTCGTATTTCATGTTGTTTACCGTTGGTGACGTCCTGTACCCATATATGTATGTGTATGTGTATGTGTATGTGTATGTATAGATATGTATATATATATATATATATACATATATATACATATATATACATATATATACATATATATACATATATATACATATATATATATATATATATATGTATATATATATATACATATATACGCATATGCATATATAGATATACATATATATATGCATATATATATATATATATGCATATATATATATATTGATATGCATATATATATATATATATATATATATATATATATATATATATATATATATATAAGCGTAGGAGTGGCTGTGTGGTAAGTAGCTTGCTTACCAACCACTTGGTCCCGGGTTCAGTCCCACTGCGTGGCATCTTGGGCAAGTGTCTTCTACTATAGCCTCGGGCCGACCAATGCCTTGTGAGTGGATTTGGTAGACGGAAACTGAAAGAAGCTTGTCGTATATATGTATATATATATATGTATGTGTGTATGTGTTTGTATGTCTGTGTCTGTCCCCCCAACATCGCTTGACAACCGATGCTGGTGTGTTTATGTCCCTGTAACTTCGCGGTTCGGCCAAAGAGACCGAAAGAATAAGTACTAGGCTTCCGAAGAATAAGTCCTGGGGTCGATTTACTCGACTAAAGGCGGTGCTCCAGCATGGCCACAGTCAAAAGACTGAAACAAGTAAAAGATTAAAAGAAAAGATATATATATATATATATATATATATACAGATAGTTGGGTATGTATCTAGGCTGAACCCTAAATCCCTACACACTTTTTCTCTCTCCATGTTTTCCTTCAAATCCTTTCAGTCGAAAAAGGAAATTTATATGCATATATATATACACAGACATGCAGGAAATAAATAGACACCTTTAATTTTCAAAATCTTTTATTTAATACGCAAAGCGAACAATTGAAATGCAATCGATAGGTAGGACTACATACTTTAGTATTTAGCTGACATTCCCTTTGCAGTTTTTAATTCAGAAACTCTTTTTGGCATTGAACTGATGAGCTTTGTGATTGTCTCTTGTGGAATTTCTGTCGAGGTTTTCGTATAACTCTATCTAGTATGCTCCAAAGATTTTCAATTGGGTTCATGTCAGGAGACTGGCTCGGCCAAGGAAGCTTTTTGATCCCATTGTCAGTAAGCCATTTTGTGTGGCATGGAGCCTCATCTTCCATGAATAAATGAATAAAAACACATTTTTCGTTATGTTATCGTTTGAATAGATCGGAAGTAGTCCTTGCTTAAGTATTTTGATATATTTTTCAGAATTTATGGTTCCAACACATTCGATCAGCTCAGAACGACCTTGGCTGGTGACAGCTCCCCATACCATTACAGAGATACCGCCATGTCTCACAGTTGGTTGGAGTCGTTGCAAATCAAATCCTCGATTGGGAAGCCTCCAGACCCAAACACGTCCACTGTCTGAAAATAATGCAAACCTCGATTCATCTGAGAAAATCACTATATTCCAAAATGAACTGGATTTTTCTGATATCTCCTTCGCCCATTTCTCTCTTTTCATGCTATTAATTGGTTGAAGGAGAGGTTTTCTTCTAGCTGCTCGTCTATAATACCCAAGCTTATACAGATATGTAACACACGTTCTTGGACTAACCTTTAGCTGTTTTGCAATGTCAAAAGCCTTCGAACGGGATTCGTTTTCCACAATTCGCTTCAAATAACGAAGCTTCCTTACCGAGGGCCCAGGTACATATTTGGAGAGACGATTTTTTTCCCCAAAGATTGAGAAAAGAACCCATTTAGAAAGTCGAAAGACACTAACCTTTGGGAACCGATTTCACAAAATGTGTGTAGGCTTTGTGCAAGTGTGCATTCAGTTCTTAACTCTTTCAAGCGCGAGTTATATTATGTAGTGTAATTGTTTTCAGTAAAATTGTTGTTGACTATTTCCGGTTTAGTTTCGGACTCAGAAATCTTATGAAATATTCTTCTTTTGCCTTTCCGGAGAAGGTCGTTCTATTCATTTATTTTATAAAAAGGGAAAATTGTAAATTTTCCTTGTGCACAGGTGTCCAAATGATCGCTACATGGTATGCATCTAAATGCGGGATGTTTTATTTGATGTCTCTGCACACTTACACGGTTGGTTAGTTTTGTTGTATCGTGGGCATGTGATACAATATATCAGGTCTTTGATTTTGCTGTTCATA
>NC_142933.1:6423563-6446063 GCF_046866305.1 Octopus bimaculoides | reverse complement strand
AAATTACGAGTTATCTACTGTATATCTTTCTTTTTAGACACAGATGAAACTTCTTGATGAGTTTTGTCACATATTATCAGACAGACGATATAAATACAAATATTATTAACTCACCTTAGGTATTTGATAGCCTTCTTAGAAAAGATCTGATGAAATTTTGCTCTAAGTAAATATATGCATTTAGCACACTCAGCTTTCTAAGAGTTCTTTGGGGTATAAAATTATGAATCTATTAAGAAATTATTTGAACATTTTAGAAACCTTAGATAAACATCTAATGGATGATGCTTGAAATCCCATTCGTCGACACCCAACTCTTACTTCATTCAGATTGCAAATAACAAAGAACTTGAACCTAGTTCAGCCGAAACCTGCTGACGTTCTTATCAATCACTTCCATTAAACAAGGGTGACATAAAATTCCACCAAGAGATCATCACTAGAGACTATGCACGGTCTCGAAATCATAAGTTATTTATCACCTGTGATGTTTGTTATGGAAACAAAAAAGTATAGTTTTTCAATTCTCTTCTATTTCTATGCTATAATTGTTAGAAAACCCAGAAAAGTATTTAAATAATCACTTTAAATGTTTCAGGGAACACAAAAGCATAGATTTGCCTCAAATATGTATTAAGTCATGTTCTAAGGAGCCACATCTTTGAATGTGTTTCTATATGCCTATATATGTATGTATGTATGTATGTATGTATGTATGTATGTATGTATGTGTGTATGTATGTATGCATGCATGCACGTATGTATGTATGTATGTATGCATGTATGTACGTGTGTATGCATGTATGTATGTATGCATGGATGTATGAATGGATGGATATATGCATGTATATATACATTTATTTGTACATAGAAATATATACACAGATATATATGAATATATATATATAGTAATATTATGCGTGTTGATGCTTGTGCGTCAACTTCTGCCTGTGTGTCTGACTCTGTGTGTATAGTGCGGTGTGGTAAGTCGTGTGTATGTACATTTATACTTTCTATAATTATATGATTCTTCATATTTTATCTTTTGTGAAGCTTCCCTAAGACTATCAGATATTTATTTTATTATTTATTTGTTCGCGTAACTTGAAATTTCATAACATCCTCTTATCAGGCTTGTCAGGAATGTAGACATCATTTTATTTCAAAATAACTTCGCCTTCATATTTTTTGTAATCTTGACATCTCAATTATCTTCCTTTCCCGTATCATTTGCTTCTTACGAGTATATTATTTTCTCCTAACTTGACTTACTTTGTTGTCTCTGGTTCAAACTTGACAAAAGTTAGTCAAAGTATATTAATATATTTGAAAACTCAGGAAGTATATCTTCTCAATTTATACATTACTTTATTACGGATTATCCTGAAGGCACCCATAATTTGCCATATAACCACCCACCAATACCGATTTTACTTATTTTACTGTATTTTGTATTTGTACGTTTCTTTATCTTTTCTCTGCCTTCATTGCTTTTACATTTTGCTTTCTTTCTCAATTTTCAGTTTTTACTTTGCTTTTTTTTAATTTATTATTTCTTTTTACTTCCTAACTTCTCTTCGCTAGCGTTTATGTTAGGAACAATTTTACTATTGGTATTTTTAACTAAATAAATGATATGTTAGTGGAATCAAATGGCCAGCGTGTAAGAAAGGTGTGTATACGTGTATTTACAAAGCTATATCAATATATATATATATATATATATATATATATATATATATATATATATATATATATATATATATATATATATATATATATATAAATATATATATATATATATATATATATATATATATATATATATATACATATATATATATATATATATATATATATATATATATATATATATATATATATATATATATATATATGTAGATAGATAAATAGATAGATATAGATATACACAAACACGCACATTCATACATGCACTCACATATGTATAAAGTTGCATACGTATATATGCTTGCATTCATAGTACTTGCATACATTCCTATATATATATATATATATATATATATATATATATATATATATATATATATATATATATATATATATATATATATATATATATATATATATATATATATATATATATATATATATATACATATATGTACATGTGTGTGCGTTTGTGTCTCTGGAGATGTAGGCACCATACTCGCCTTAGAAAGGAAATTCGACTATGCTACCCTATAATTATTTGGAGTCTGTATGAAGATAATTATACCCTAAGCTGTAGCTCCAGTAGGGAGATATCTAAGAACCCGTATATTCCGCGCCAAAAAGCACACCGAACAAAATAAAGCAAAACAAATAACGCCCTCTCCCTCTCGAACATTAACATCGAAGAGAAATATTCCTACGGAAATCCAATATCACATAAGTAGAGAATTCTCCTCACCATCTACCTGACGGACACCATGGGCATTTCGACACTTAAGACAAGTTTATTATTTTCTATGATGTTAAACTATCTTTGAAAAATTAAAACATGTTTGTCATTATTCAAACTAAATGTGTGCACTTAGTCCGCAAATAATGAACATATATAAACTCAATATCAAAACATAGAAATAATAATTCGACATAAATACAATTTGAGTAATAAACAATATTTCGAAGCCATATAATAACCGACTCATAAATCGCTCACATTAACCTCTGCAACGAAAACGTAGATTTATAAATATAAATAAGGAGATTAAAAGTCAAAATTATAAGTAAGTTGTAAAATAATTTCAGAAATAAATTGCTTTTTAGTCAATATATTAATAAAACGATGACTTGCTTCACAGAGTGACATGCAATGGGCCTAGGCCGCCAATTTGAAATCATAGCCATTACTCTCTGAAAGCCATTGTTTTCACGTACTAAAACGCGGAGAAAGAATGAATCGTACCACTGGCCACTACTCGTATAGACAAATGAAAGCAGAGAGCAGAGGTGTCCCTCTTTACGTGAATGGAAACAGGCACGTGACTAGTAGATACTTAGTAGTAGTCATCTTCGAAATTTGAACTCAGAACATAAATACTGTCAAAATTGAAAGCATTTCACACGACATGCTTACAATATTACCAGAGACTTCAATCTGCCCAATGTCAGATGACCCGAGGGCCTTTCTCTTCCAAGAATGACGCGATACGAACAAGGACAGGTGAAGTCCCTCCTGAACTTCATCAACACTTTGTACATGGAACAAATAGTACTCCAGCCGCATTCTCCGTCCGTATCGCAGCCCCGTGGAACAAGCTACCACAGGATGTCATTCAGCTGCCCACCACTCCCCTGTTCAAAAAGGCTCTGGACAACTGAGGTGATTATGTATAAAACTGTATATAACAATAACTGCTTTTTTTACATGGCTTAAGCACATTGTTCTCTTCTTCCAATAAATTTGATTTGATTTGATTTGATTCTCTCTCGCTTCCTCTCTGCTCCTCTCCCGCTCTGCCAATCACTTCAACTGCATCTCCTCTGCTTAACAATTTTTATTTCTCTTTTTATTTGTACCTCTACCTTCAACCTTTTTACCTGTGGTGACTCACACCGCAGGTATGTACAAAAGCAAAACGATACAGTATTAATATCAATGGTCATAATCTACTAGATGTAAATTATCAGCAAAAAACATCGTTGCTAGATGAAACTGGCTCGTACTATTGTCATCAGAAATAACTCTAAATTCGTTATATATCTCAACTGAAACGTCCAGAGAATTAAATTATCAATATATTTACCCCTCGTGCTAGCCTCCAGTTCCCTGGTGAAAAATTTAAATAATCGATATTCAAAGAAGCCTTAGATTTGGAAAGAAAATAAATATCGTTGATATATCTACAACAGCCTCTCTGCTATATCATTAAATGTAATTTCGTACTTTTTATAAGTTTTAAACAAAATCAAGATGCTAAACATAATCTGGTTCACAAAACAATAATCTTCACCATCAATCCAGCTGCCATTGGAATGCCTCTGACTTGGCAGAATATTTTACCTAATAATTCTAAATACTCCGTTAACCAAGATCACTATCTGTATATTAGTGCATTTCTTTGATCCAGCTATAAACTTGATTTATAATGTATGTCTTCTAATGTGTGTATCTAAAAAACAATACAATGATTCTTTTCCCACATAACTGTCATCACTACTTCACTTTTCTTAATTTCTCCATTAATATCTCGTCCTCGTCTGTAACCGATTTATATGTAACATTACGACAGAAATTGTGACGTGTTCTCATTTCCAATTACTTGACCCATAAACAGTGTTTTTGATATGCACTAACAAAACAAGCATCCCTTTATTTAATATAATCCCTACTCAGATTGCACAGACATTGCCTAACGTCTTTTTATCCAGGCGAAATCTTTTATGACAGCTGGATACAGCTTTCTCATTCTTTCTTTCATAGCATTATTAGCATTAAACGCATTCTTGTTTTGATCTAATATTTAAAACCAGGTTGATCCGCAAAGCCTTCTACTGATCTTAATACGAAACATTCTTGCCTAAAATTTACTAATCTGTGCAGATGCCTTATCTATTGCCACTTTCGCTTGGTTTTCATCTCTGAATTTCTTTAGGGAACAAATTTTAAGTTCCCTCTATGATCACGTATTAAAATCTAGAAATTTCACAGTCACATGACCATCGAAAAATCTTAAAATGATTCTTATCTAGTCTAGAGATGCATTTATTGTAATTCAATAATATTCTAACAACATTTAGTATACACCTAATGTACTCAACATTTCCATTCTTGAACTTGTCCGGTAAAACAATATATAATTCCTAATCATTAAAAAATGAGTTGAAATAAAAAAAATAACTTATTGGTGGATTAACAAAGAGTACAGATATAATTTTCTTTCCGAATTTCTTGACATTTTTTTTCCCATCTTTTATTAAACAACAGAAAGTGTAACATCTGTAATATTAATATTACAAACGTTCTGTCATGTTATTTTTTAATGTCCTAAACGAATTGGATCTCAGCGTAAATATACCGTACCTTCACTAAATAATCCATTAATCTTCTTCCATATTTCCTGAAAATCTTTATGAACATTTTTTTTATCACTTCAATTTCTCTGATCATGAATTCGTCGTTTTCTAATAATTGGCCCTGAAAAATAAATCTCGTTCTTCTTGACTTCGCATAAAATCATTCCTTCTCCCATAAAATTATTATTAAAGCCCAGAGGGAATTTGTACTGCAACACATTTGATTAATAATCCGTATCTTAAGGATCCCTTATTTTTCCTGAAAAATTCAGAAATATACTGAAACCCTCCTAATTTATCAATCCGCCTATGCCTAATGAGACGTTAAACCTTGAGTAGTTACATCAATGTACCGTGTTTTGTCCATAAAATAAGTCAGTACTATACTCCTGGATTTAGAGCTAAGTGATAAACTACCGTTTAAAGTATTTTTAATTTCATGACATTAAAATGTCCTTTTGAAATAGCAAATTTGCATGAAATGCGTTTATTAAAGTAGCATTGCCCAACTACGTTATAACATCCATTCATATTAATATGTGGCGACGAGTTATTCGAAGCTTGCGTAAGACGTTTAAATTTTTTGTGGGGTGGAGGATACGAAACCAAAGAAAACATTATATGATATGGAAGATTTGTTGGGTCGCGTGGTACAGCTGCAACAGCAACAATGACATCGACAACAGCAACAACAACAATACCAACAGTTACTGGAAGTATTGTTGAAGAGGTTCATTCTCATCAGAGAGCGTAGCAAATTCAATTGGAGTATTTATTTATAACCCAGAAGAAGGTACCATTTTTGTTTCATATTTTCGACGATACGAAAAATGTTCAAAGTAAAATGTAAAAATAGGAATGACGAGAGAGTGCGACTACTCTCCCGAAAACGAAAAATACTGCCGAGAAACCAGGTGAGATTTGTTTCGATGAAACAGTTAATTGTTTCAGTGAAAGATGTTACCTGTTCAATACTTGTTGACAATGTTTAAATTTAGTTAAAAATGATGAAGATTTCATCACCTATGCTGGGGCCGTTAACAGAGAGTGTGAAAAATTCAAATTCTATGACTGAACCTCAGATTTGTTCAAATGTCTTATTTTTCTGAAGGTTTAACAACAACAAAAGATGCTGATATACGTTCCTGTATATTAACAAAATTAGAACAGGACCAAGACTAACTCTAGAAGCAGTGGCTGAAGAATGCTAGAGGATTATAAATTTAAGGGATGTGACGGATAAAATTGAAGAAAACGATTGCTCTCAGAGACATGCGTGTCGTCCTGAAACAGATAAGAAAAAAGTAAAACGAACGTCAAGACCAAATCTGTGCTATACGAAGAAAGTTTCACGAAGTTGAATGGGGGATTTTACTTTGAAATTTGGACCTATCTGAAGCATATTTTCAGGTAAAAGTCGACGAGAAATGTTCAAAATTATTGACAATACCCATAAAGTGTTGTATAAATTTAATCGACTCCCATTTTGAATAAATATAGCACCTGGCTATTTTCCAACAAATTATGGACATTATGCTCGCAAGTCCAGATTTCGCTGAAGCCTATCTTCACGACATACTTATAAAAACCGAGTCTCGTGGTGAGCAGGCTGAGCATGTTTAAAAGGTCCAGATTCCAGCTAATTTGTGATTTAACAACACCAAAAACTATCGCAGATGATTTTATTATAGTCTGTACTTCTTACATCATTACTAAAGCCTCGTTTTACTATACGACGGATGTCTTAGACAAGAGGTTCGGTAACTAAAGCATTATAGCTTGACCAACCAAGAGTTCACAGCATTTAAGCTGTGCCTGCATATGTCGTGCGGATTACATAGCCCAAAATACTTTCTTTCTACTTTCTCACCATTTTGTGTATCTGGATACGAAGTTGGAAAGCTTTTGATTATAAGATTGTTCCTTTATTGTTGACTAAATCATTAAAAACACCCCAACTTATTCGTTAGATATGTTAATATCATGGACACTGTATCTTATCAAATGATTTGTTAACCCAAACGGTAAACATCGTTATTAACGTGGAAACACCAAAAGATCAGTCACATTACCTGCTGCGTAATGTTTTAAATTAAATAAAATTTAATTAATTTTTATTTCGAAGAGTTTCTCTTGCTATAATAATAAATCATTAGGACATAATAAATCATTGAGATAATGACTATTTCTCATCATTAAGGGTGTAATTTTTAATTAATCAATGTCTTTGTCCACTACATTACGTACGCTAGTACTGACCTTCCAACTAATAAACTAGACAGGCCACACAAACATCATATAATACAAACAGCCACATATGGTTTTAATTAAACTTGCTGTAGTGACGCCAAATACAGGATGTCGATTTATTATAAAAGCTTCACTTATACCAAATACTTCAAACAGAAACACAAGGGTTTAATTATACTTTCTACACTAACACGAAATGCTGCAATCATCTACGCAGAGTGGGTAATTAACTAGTTTTCACTAATAGAAAATGCAGTAAAGAGCGACGTTTGATTTTAATTAATCTAGCTGTAATAATACCAACAACTGCAAACAACTAAACTTGAATTTGATTACATTTGTTTCAATAACAGTAAATGCTACAAACAGCGATACGTGAGTTTAATTATGCTCACTGCTTTTATTCCAAGCATTGCCATCACGATAAACATGGGTTAAGTTGAACTGTTTACTTATCATTCCCACATTTCGCAAATAGATACAAGTGTAACACATATTACGACGGTGGATTTGTGAGTCATAGTAAAATACTTTTTTTCTTTCTTTCTAAAACACCTAGCAAAGTGGAGGATTCGATGTAGCAAAATTTTTTCTCTGTTGAAAAGGTTGCTTTTCTTTAGGACGAGAGTATTTCTGATGTTGCCATGTATGCGATATTCAAAATCGATCTCAAGTGTGATGTTATGAGTATATGCAATATTTTACATGATTGCAGTATATCATGCGTAAAACTAATCCATACTAAAGGATAAATGATATCCTTCTTATGTATATTTTATATATTACGTGGACAGGAACATCTCTTTTGTTTCAAAGATAGTCACCGACATTTCCGGATGTCGAGCTTTACTTTTCCTCTTATAATCTACTTCGTCACTAATTTCATTAATCAGATAAAGAAGCTGGTTTGATTTCATAAGATTACACTATTTGATAACAGTGGCACCAAGCTGATTAACCCCGCATATATTTGGACTTTGCTAGCATAGAACATTAGTATTTCGGATATTAATTAAATTTGTAATCTAATCATTATGGTTGTAGCTTCAAATGTAACCATTAGACTTTGAATCCCTTCCTCATAATGAAGACGAGGTCACAATCATCAGAAAACAACAATTCCATCACTAGAATATGCTCGAAAAATGTTCTTCTTTAACTTTGATAGGAGATATTGCAACCAGCTTAGGGCGAGGTGGAGTTTTGGGAGATCTTCATAGAAAGCCTAGTTCACATGTTCTTCAAGACGGTGAAAATGACGACATTCACGTTCTTGTACAAATGGAAGTCAACGAGAAAATGAGAAACTCTTGCTTAATCCGAAGGTCAAAAGTCAAACGTACAAGGAAATGTATCTAATTACGAACAGCCTTTATAACAATGCACGTTTGTGGAATGTTTTCCACGATAGAAATGAGACTTAATGTCATATTAACTGAAAACAGAAAATAAAGACGCTGTATGATTGCGGAACATTCACTAACTGGAAGAGAAGTTTATTATGAAATATTATCTGCAGGCAGAAATTATCCGTTTTTCATGCATACATCTATCTATAATAAGATGCATGTGCCCTTTCTATATGAAAGTATAAACGTGTATATATATAATCAAAATAAGCAACAAGATATCGAGTGGGGAGGCAGTATGATAGTTTCAAGAGACTCTATTTAATTGAACAATGCAATTTGGAGTCATAGTATTGTAAGGGATTGTAATTTATTTCTAATTCATTTATAAATGAATTAGAAATGAATTACACTCCCTTACAACACTATGACCTCACTAGGCCTCGTGCAATGCTTAGAACTGCAGTATATTCTTAGCTACAACAGCGACAACATGAATGTCTTCAATCTTCTTGCTCTGTTAAAATATTTGAGAAAATTATATTAATGTGTCCTACTTGTTAAAACTCTATTCATTTATTTGTAACTGTTGACGGTACTGCATTTAAATTGATGTTATGATTGCATTGTTCAATTAAATAAAGCCGCTTGAAATGGTCGTACTGCATCACAACATCATATCCTGATGCTTATTTTGACTTTATTCACCTTACTTCGAGCTGTGCGGATAATACCGCACTGTCTTGGCGCTTCAACTTAAGTACCTAATTCAAGTGAATCTCGATTATATATATATATATATATATATATATATATATATATATATATATATATAAATTTATACGTTTATATTTATCAAAAACTAGATTCATTATATTTATATGAACACATGTGTGTTTGTATGTAATGTACACAAATTTATATAGTTTGGTAGATAGTCAGCTTGATAAATATTCATGCATAGGTTTCTATATATATGTAGGTATAAAAGCATTCTGTCGATCAATACGGAGGGTGTGAAAGTAACTGAGGGCTAGGAAAGTTCCTTCTGGCTAATTATCGGATATTATAACTGCATTCGTCAAAAGGTTATTTGGTGCAGCTGAAACGCGAAAAGAAAAATAAACGCATCATTATTAGTACTATATATATATATATATATATATATATATATATATATATATATATATATATATATATATATATATATGTGTGTGTAGGTATATATAAGTATGTATATGGTTATGTATATATGCGTATACATGCGTATATATGTATGCATATATATATCCATATCAATCTATCTATATATCTATCTATATGTATATATATGTATGTATATATATATATACGTATATATGTGTATATATATGTATATATACGCATATATGTGCATATATATGCATATAAATGCATATATATATGCGTATATGTATGAGTGTTTTTACAAATATGTATCGACATCACATACATCATGTACATACACGCACAGAAACACACACACACACACACACATACACACACACACACACACACACATGTATGTATATCAGCAATTTTACCATGAAAACGATTGATCGTTGTTAAAGGCCAGAGATTTACAATCTGCATATATGTTTATGCATACTTTCGACTATTTATTTTTATCAGTCATTAAGTGGAAAAGTATATACATACAAAAGATCATATATATACACACTCATGTTTATTTATCTATACATATCTAAGTCTGCCCGTCACTGAGGCTGTGTAAGTATATCTATTTATACACACATATACACACAGGCATATGTATGTGCGTATGTATGGATAGTTAGATAGATAGATAGATGAATAGATAGATGAATAGATAGAGAAACTAATATACTGAGGAATAGAGAAACATGGAAATAGATAGAGAGATAGTTGGACGGAATCTAAATAGATAGATAGATAGATAGATAGATAGATAGATAGATAGATAGATAGATAGACAGGTAATAGATAGATAGATAGATAGATAGATAGATAGATAGAATCTAAATTCTTGATAGCACAGAACGTCAGTGTATTTGCAATGCAGCACAGAGTCCCATTTCCTCTCTATCATTATTTTTACTGGAATAATTGAGGGAACTTAAAAGTCCAATGCTGGAGAAACTCCTGGTATATCACCGGTAAAAGTATAACAGAACGAATGATGAATTTAGAATATCTGCAATGGTTTCGATACCAGCTCGAAATGTTAACGTCATTGCAGGGAAGTGGTTCCATGTGAAAAAAAAAAAAAAATATAAGCAGAATTTCCAGTTGTTTCTATTTCAGGACGCTTAATCAAACTGGTATTCAAAGCTTTAAATTGTGCGACTCTCAAGCATTCTAAGATGCTTATATGTTGCTTGTTCGCATGAGATCAGTTCAAACCTATCGTCCATATGCTGCCGTTTACTTGTTGTTGATAGAGAAATCAACAATGGAAATAGAGGGAATAAAACAAACATTTATGATGGCCAATCGTAATCTTCTTTTTCTGTTTCAGTCAAAATAATATCTTGTTTATGGAATTTATATTATTTTGTTGTACCTCGGGAAGGTCATGTTGCCCATAATATACACACGCACTGTTTCTATTTCACCTCTTTCCTTATCGTTATTCAATTGGTTGGTCATTTAACAAATTAGATAATCGATAATTTGATTAATAGTTTCATGTACCTAGGTGATAATCAGATAATTTCATCAAAGTTCTTTCATTACCATTCATTTTTCCATCAGTGGAATGCCCTGTCTACTTCTAGCTCTGCTTCAAGTTTGTCTCCATGTAATAAAATTCATACATCAGTTTACTGTGATAGCAAACGAACCTGTAAAGTAAAAATAATTATGAAAAATATTTCCCCAAAAAGTAGAGCTATTTCTTCTATTTACTATTTCTTTCCTTTTTTTCTAGGTGCCTTATGTCTGCCTTTTACTGTTTTTTTTTCGATCTTCATTGCCAAGCAATATGTCCGACTTGATAATAACACCTTCGGATATCTACGTGCGTAAGTAGCTTAACACAGGCTGAGGCTAAGTTCATCTAGATTTTGATTTACCTCGTAGATAAGGTATCACCATGGCTATGAGATCTGATACACCCTCCTCTCATGCTCATGCCCTTCTACCATAGAATTCAAATCGTGATTTCTTTTGTAACTACGCGCACATTTTACTTAAGAAAAAGAAAATTCTTCACAATTATGTATGGGAAATATATCATTTCGAGTGCAGTTTCTTACCTGCTAAATAGAATATGACACCATCGTTGACCGTTTGATCAGCTCCCTAGTACTCAATTGCATCATTCGAAATTATTTTCAGTATAATCTTCACAGATAAGTATTTTGCGTTGGTCTCCAGCATTCAGAGCTCAATGTGTCACAACAATACAGAATATATATATATATATATATATATATATATGTGTGTGTGTGTGTGTGTGTGTGTGTGTGTGTATGTATATATATATATAATGTTTCACATAAGCTGTCTTTATTGGAGCTTAAAAAATCCTTTAAAACTACGAGATGCAACAGATATCTCAACTCCTTTTTTTTTTTTTACTTAATCTAGCAACTATGTCCCATATATTTTACCTTGTTATTTGTAGTGGGTCTTTTTCTCGAATCGATATGTGTCAGAGCATAAAGTAAGAAGAGGATAAAGAATTCTGGTTAAAACATATTAAATATATCAGGTTGAGTAAAAAGTAAGTTTTGAACCAAGAAGAATTTGTACCGGATGTTTGCAGTTTTGAATTATTTTTAACATCTTTTTTGCAGTTGTCTGATAATATAGATATAGACTTGCCCAAATGCATCAATAAATTAACATTGATTTTTTTTTGTCACCGTTGTTACAATCATCTGAAATGGAACTGTCAAAGTGCGTTATTCGAGCAATTTTGCTATTCAAATTCAAAAAAGAAAGTAAAACAGATGAAATTGCTCGCAGTATCAAAGCAACGTTTGGTGAGGAAATGAACAGTGAGTGGTCAGCTTGAAAATGGTTTAAACGATTTCACAGTGGAGACCGGAGTCTTGAAGATCGTGAGCGTAGTGGTCACCCATTTGGTATCAACGACGGTCAATTGAAGACCGTCATTGAAAAAGATCCACGTAAAACCACTCGAGAAATGGCAAAAAAATTCAAGGTAGCCACAAAATAGGCTGCAACCATTTGCATGCGATCAGAAAATCAAAAAAGCTCGACAAATGGGTATCACATGATTTGAATAAAAATCAGGAAGATGCGCAGGCATGAAATTTTCTAGTCGCTTCTTCTCCATAACCAGGCCAATCCATTTCCCGACCGTATTGTAACGACTGGTGAAAAATGGATTCTGTACAATAATTAAAAAAATGATCTTCGCAGTAAGACCAAAAAGAATCACCGAAAACCTTCCCAAAACCCGGGCTCTTCTATACGAAAGCTATGGTAACTGTTTGGTGCTGTACTGCTGGAGTCTTCCACTGTAACCTCTTAAAACCTGTAAACCATTACTGCAGAAACATATATCCATCATATTGCCACAGCCAATGAAAGACAGCTACTCTTCCGTCCCAGACTGGTCAACAGAAGAGGGCCTATCATTCTTCACACGTTTCACTAATGACAGTCCAGAAGTTGAGCGAACTTGGCTACGAAATTGTTCCTCATCCAGCTTATTCCCCAGTTCTTTCTTCTGCCGACTACAAGTTTTAAAGCACCTTGATTGTTTCCGGCGAGAGAAAGAGTTCGAGAATGAAACCGATAGTGAAAGTGCGTTTAAAGAGTTCATCAGATCCAGAATCCCAGATTTTTATGTTACTGGAATAAACAAACTTGTTAATCGTTCGCAAAACTGTGCTGATTGTAATGGCACTTTTCGCATTGTTGAAATAGTTTTGTGATGAATTTCATGTATCAAAACGTTGTTTACTTTATACTCAGCCTGATATATATATATATATATATATATATATATATATATATATATATATATATATATATATATACATACATACATACATGCATACCCCACCCTCCAAAAAAGGAATAAAATCCTCATAGGTAATAATTATTATTAAAATTATAATTAAGGATATCTAAGAGATACCACCATGCTAGATACAGCAGCCAAAACTTGACTCTAAAAGCACATTAAATGTTCATACAGCACAAAAAGAGAAGACAAAGAGACAAGATAAACTAGTGAAAAAATTATTGGACAATTCCAGTTCTCGGGTTTCTTGCTCTGCATAAGAAGAAATGTTTTGCCTTCATCAGTGGAACATACGAATACTTACATATACGCACGAATACACGCATAAATATGCACTTATGCACACGACAAGTTTATATATTTAGTGAGAATTTACAAAAAAAAAACAAAAAACAAAAACAGAAGATGAAGACGGATGAGTAAACAACAAACAAATGCATCAGTTTAGCCTATGAGAAGTAAGAAACTCTTTTACTTTTCGAGCCTACGCTCTTCGACAGAAAGGAACACAGAAATAAACTGTGAAAGAAAGTAGAAAATGTAATATATATATATATATATATATATATATATATATATACTTATATTTATTCAATTTTGGGGGATTAATTGATATGCGGGTAATCTATTTCAGATAATACAAAAATAATCTAACGGGTATATCTGAAAGTAAACTCATGCTATCAGGTTGCACATCACGAAATAATACTTAAAGGATATAACCATAATTACCTGCAGGGCATATAATATACTTCATTAATTGTATCCTACTTTAGTTAATACTTATATTTATTAAATATGGAGGAACTACACGTGTTTCAGTATTGGAAGATAACAATATATATACATATACACAACTCTATACCTATATATATACATATATAAATACATATATGCAATCCCCAGATTTACAATTATTCCAACACATCCTCAGGTTCTATTTCAAAATATTATGTATCTAATTTTACATCCCTTTAAAAATAAGCAATACAATTAAGCATTAAAGATTAAAAATTCAGAATTAGAAATTAGGAATAAAAAAATTATACATTGTAATATTAAGAATTAGAATTTATAAAATATACATGATAAACATGAATTAGTATAATATCAATCATGTAAAATCAAGTATTTGTCAAATACCGAATGTGAGAAATAAGATTAAACACCAGAATGAAAATGTTTGTGCTTAAATGTGATATATAACAAGAAGAATTCTCTCTCCTTCTTTGGACTTTTCCTATATTTCTGATGAAGTGCTCCGCTCGAAACGTGAAATCTTTCTTTTCTTTCCCTTCCTGAGCGTCCAATAGCACTGTACTTATCTAACGTCCTCGCGTTGTTGGTCTTTCCTGCTTGTTTATGTTTGGATTGGTATATATAGATATACTTATATATATATATATATGTACATATATATATATATATATATATATATATATATATATATATATATATATATATATATATATATATATATATATATATAATATATATGCGTGCATATGCACATACATGCGAGCACAAAACACCCACACACTCATGCAAACGCACACCCATATGTTTGCATATATGGACATGCATATATGTACTCTACACACACATACACATACATATGTTTATATGATTGATATATACATGCATTCATGTATATGTGAATGTGTGCGGGCACATGTATAGTTGTTCACTTTGTTCACTCATGCACGCATACTTATGTATATATATATATATATATATATATATATATATATATATAAACACCCATACGTACTAACCAACATACAGTGTAATATCGAAGTTGATGCATAGATTATATAAATGTACATCCAATGAAATCCGAAATATATTTGAGAGCGAGAGGAGAATATATGAATACATTTTGTCATAATGCAGTATAATGATGTAAAGTGTGTAGACGTGCCAACATATCTGACCAAAATAGAAACACTAATTAAATATATATAGAAATATATTCATACATATACATAAATACATACATACATAGAATACATACATACATACATACACACACACACACACATACATACATACATACACACACACACACATATATATATATATATATATACATATAAGCTTATACACACACAGATACACACACACACACATATATATACGTATATACAATTGCGTGTATACATGTATGTACGTATGCGTATGTGTATTTATCTATATATGTATGTATATACTAAATACATATATAAAGCTGAGTACAAACATATCAAAAGGATTAAAAATGAAGTATCGCATTAAAGACGAAAACAAAGAGATTTTTACTGAACAGGAAATATATCTCTTCTTGTTCTCTTGTTCTAGTCTCGTGTGATATTTGATATCAATAATTTCCTCTGTATGGTATTTGATATCAATATTTAGCTTATTTCGTGTACTGTCATGTGTGCGTATGTGTACTCGTGTATTGCCATCTATATTTTACATTTAAGGTATAAAGATGTTCATGTGCGATGATGGCGTAGAACTATTTTAAAGACGTATCATTTTCTTCCTTCTCCTCCCCCTCCTCCTCTCCTGCTTCTTCTTTTTTCTCTCAATCAACTCCTTCTCTTTTTCTTTTTCCTTGCTATGTTGTTTTTATCTACTTTTTACTCAGCTTTAGTATTTCTTTTTTCATTTTTGACAAAATTTGAAGAATGTTCGACCCCAACTGTTTTTTGTTTGTTGTTTTTTTAAATATTTTATTCAAATTTGTTAATGGAAATGTGCTGAATGCATAATGATTTCATTAACGCCCCACCTCCTCTTCTTCCTTTCAATTTTCCTCCTCTTCATCCGCATCATCAACACCACCATTGCAACCACCACCCATTACCACAGCCGTCATCGTCGTCATTATCTCCTCCACCTCCCCTTCCTCTTCATGATCGTCATCATCATCACCATCACCAGCATCATCATCGTGATCCACTTCCTCATCTTCATCATAATTTTATAGCTACTATGGTCATTACATTTATAATCCATGGCCGTCCTAAATACGATCCAACACCGTTAACAACGATGCAAGCAACTCACCTTTTGATGTTTTCCAACGCCGAAACTCTGTGTAACCATTGAATTGGATGCCTACACCCTATTGCTTCACCGAAATAAAAATAAGGGAACAAGATTGGATAAGAAATTTCCGGATAAATTATAGCAAAATAGAATGAAAGGTGGACCTGAAGGAAAAAGAAAATTAGAATTTGATATCATGATCAGAGAAGTTTTGGGGTGGAGGAAAGGATGTTTGTTTTACTTTCTGTGAGGTTGGTTATCCAGTTTCCATGACGTTTGCGTGACGGAGATAAAAACATTAAACCTGAACGGAACGACGATCCATTGCATGTTTCAAGTTCAGCAACTTTTAAAAGAGAGGACGAATCGATTAACCAAGGAACTTGACTTATTGCTAATAAGTGCGAAATTTCCATCAAATTATAACCGACTGCATTACATAAATGAACGACATGTTAGATACATATGCTCAAAATTATTCTAAACGTTTTTCTCCCTCTTTCAGTGGCACATGGACGAACGTACCAGCACACACGTACACACAAACACACGTACGTACAAACACACACACACTCAAGTACAACCCCCCCGCACACACACTCACAGGCTCGAATGCATGTTAACTTGGTCTATAAATTTCACGAAAAAAGCACGAGTCAGTTCCAAGCTATATTAAAAACGCTTACTTGAGCCAAAATGAAGTTTAAAGCTTCGCATTTATGCGTGTGTCAATATAGGATATATACTTTGATAGGTTTCGGACGGTATTGGCCCAGGCCATGTCTAACTTAATAGCACCACCTGACAAAGTCATTCAAAGCAGGATTCGGACAACATGGTCCAGTCGAGGAGAGAGTCATTGTTTATGGAGACATATCCGAGTGTAGGTGGTTTATCTGGGATGTTTTGAAGGCATTTGTCCAAAGACCTCTTGATCTGCTTTAATGTGTTTTGGTGTAATGTTAAAGAGAGAGCGGAGCCAATTGAGGTGAAATAATTGTGCCGTATTGTTGTTATGGAATGCGAGTATGATTTATGTTGTGGGCGGACAACACGGGGCCCAAGTCTTGGGTATATCTTAAAGGTGATGCCAACTTCATTTGGGCAATGCTGATGGAATATTTTCCACATCATGCAGATGATTTAGCGCTCACGGTGACGTTGGAGAGAATAAAGCTCGAGCTTTTCTAGTCGACCCCTGTAATGAAGGCCTGTCATGCCGTCTATCTTTTTTGCAATTGACCTTTGTGGTGCTTCAGTTTTCATGATACTTTGTTCATGTGGGGAGACCACAGTGGACAACAGTATTCAGGGTGGGGGGTCGGCCAAAACTAGAGAAAAAATTGTTGATATCTCTTGACCGGAAAGTTCTGAGAATCCAGGAGCACATTCTGCAGGACATGTCAACTTTGCTGTTCATATGAGAGGCCCAGCTTATGTTGTCCACAATTAATCCCAAGTCTCTCTACGTATGTATATATGTGCGCGCGTGTGTGTATGTGTACATAAATATATACATATATATATATATATATATATATATATATATATATATATATATATATATATATATATATATATATATATATAAATATATACACACATATATATGTATCTGTGAATATATATATATATATATATATATATATATATATATATATATATACACATACATATTAATGTACATATATAAACATCTATCCCTCTTTATTTTGTGTGCGTGAGTGTGTGTGTGTGTCTGTATGGATAGATAAATATAGAGATGTTGATATCCATATAAATACGCATGTGTTCATTTCCCAGTATATGTGTGGCTCTGTGAACGGAACGATATTCACCAACGAAAGTGTCAGCTGCAACATTTGCGATGACTGTTCTATAAACCAATTCCAAATGGAGCCGTCATCAATTATATACTATGTAAAAGCTTGGTGTAGAAATAAACCTAACTTCTCATAAGTTATATTAAGACAGACATTTACTATAGCCACTATTGGAAACGCTGTCATCTAAAGGATAAGGCCTTTCACACTTCTCTTGGACTGCTAGAAATAGTAACTGACTTTCAAATCACTGCCTCCGATTTGAGAAAAGTTTATTAGATTATTTGGTTATATAAGAACATATTTTTAGTTTCTGCTGAAAATTGAAACCATTACAATTATCATTTTATTTACGCATAACAGATTAAATTGTTGAGTAAGAAAAATTCCTAACATCGGGTTAGAACAAGTAACATTAGATGTCAAGTATCCTAACTTTCCTAATTTTCCGTAATAATACTGTTTTTGAAGCTGCACTAAACTAAGTTTAATGTCTATTTCCTCTATATATATATGTTCGAATCTGTAGGAATAGTTGCTAATGCACCTATATAACTACAGTGATACATTTTGCTCGCAATTTCCGTAGTCTTTGTAACTCAATGGATAGGTCCTGGTATTTTGCTAGGTTCTCTTTGTTTCTCATACTGAATTTCTCATCATTTGGGACTGTAGACTCAATTGTCTGTCACTTTCTGTTCTCTTTATCTGCTACTAGTAACCCAGCAATTCCATCTTCTATAACTCTGTCAGACTCAATTTCGCATCTTATATCTCTTACTTTCTATCACTTTACTAAGTTTATGCTCATGCTATTTATCAGAAAGGTGAAATCCCAGCTTCCTACATAACTCACACTAAATTATTCTCCCTAGGTTGTCATGTCCTTTCTTGTATTATTTCTGTGCCAACATGCTACCTTCACTAATTTTCTGAATAACACTTTTCTACTTTGATTTTCATAACTTACATTGGTAATCAACCTGATTTTTCTCTATCTTGGTTTTTACTCAATGTCTAATTGTGTTCTGTAATTGGCAAATTTTCTGTTTTCTTTTTCACCCTTCTTTTGTACAACCACAGCCATTTCTCACTATTACTATTTTCTGCTACTACAATTTGGAAATCTACCATGCAAAACCTTCTCTTGTCAGTCAGATAATCTTACTTTTTATTCTCGTACTTTAACCACATTTGACATTTGGGTTCCCTAACTCCTACAATCACTCTTGAACTTCTTAATAACATTCACACACTACTTCCTATACAGGAGCATAAAGCTAACTCCACACAATCTTCTACTGATATTAAGCATCTACCACATTTCTTTCTAGGTAAATATAGTCTTGCTTTTCGTAAATATAGTCGTGCTTTTGGTTGAAGTCCTCTGTCCACATTGAATTACTTCCTAGCTGTTCTTTCTGGATTTACTAATTCAGATATTGTCCAGTCTACAAAATATCTAAGGTAGCGACACTGCCAAAGTATTTACAATTTTCACTAGACTTGCACCATTTCACTTCGACTTTATTAACTTCTACACCCTTCTAATGTATTCCTTACCAATTTTCGTTGTCATGTCTATAGTTACTACTGTGTCAGATTCTAATTATCTTAGGTATCTATAACTTGCTAACTTCTTTCAGTGACTTCTGGTAATTAGCCGTCTTCACAGCTAATTACTTATCCCTTTTTTAGTGAATAATATTGCGTACTTATTCATAGCACATTTCATACCATTTCTGTATTTGTTTGACGTTTTACAGTTTGCTTAAAGAATTCAACTATTTTCCCCCGTCTTACTAAAAAGCTTCATATCATCTATGCTGAGCAAATAGTTAATTTTTTTCTTTAACATCTCTAAATGGATATCCTTCCTTTGCCTTTCTTAATAATAAACTTGGAGGGAATAAACATAGGACAAATATTAAAGGGTTTAACGAATCTCCTTAGAAACTTCCTCTCTTCATATCAATTTTCCTCAGAGATCTACTTTCCATTTCTTCATGCTTTAAATAATTAATTTCCTTATGTTGCCTGCAATACTGAATATACTCATATATTCATTTATCCATGGCTGTAGAGTCGTGTCGTATGATTTCTTATAATCTATCTATGATGCTGTGAAACACTTCTTTCTCGTTTTCACTTCTTTTAGGACTGCTTTGTCCTAAGTTCTTGTAGTTCTCCTGCAACGTATCTGTTTTTCTAGAAGTAAATTCTGGCTGCCAAGGCGCTGGTAAATATTTTCTGAGATCTTCCACACCAATGCTAGGCACGTGATTGGTCTATAATTACTAGCTGCATTGCCCTTGCTTTTGTCTTTCATAAGAAGTATTCTTTTAATCCATCACAGAATGATGAAAATCAACGTGATTTCAACATAGGCTGTACATAGCGGAGTTTCCTACAGTAAACGGAAGATGCAGGTCTCGCTATTTCTCGCTAAACAACGTGAAGAGATGATTTGTTTTTGTGATTAAATGCTTTTGCCGTTTATTAGTTTACTCCCTTCATAAATCGACATTTCCTGTACAGGTGTACACGGCTTGCCACATGTCACCAGTCACTTGTCACAAAGCAAGGTAAAATGAAATATTTTGCTTAAGGACACAAAGCATCAGCAGGTCCCAAGAAAAGAAATCTCAATTAGGATGTTGGACTCATCCAACATTGTAATCACTAGGCTGCATGCCATCATAGAAACGAAATAGGCCCAATTAATTAGCACAAATCATTTGGTACTTAATTAAGCAACCTATCCTTAGGACGCTAGAAAATGACGGAAGTACTTTCGTTTTCCCAATTTAATGAATTTAATTACGTTACATTATGTCATGATCAGATCCTTATCAACAAGAAAGTAAAATTAAACGTCATTTTACGTCATAAATGCGACGCAAAATTACTGAAACAAAGTGTCGATTTTCCCCTAAATTTCTCTTCCGGTCAAACATCACGCTTGTGCCACGTAGCATATGCAACGGGGAAATACGGAAGACATCAAAAGCATTTTTAATGTCGACTAATGTGTTTGAAATTATATCTTTAAACTACTACAAATGTTTTTTTTAACCCTCAAATTCTGTATTATGTTCTGCAACATTGTCTTAGTATATCTGAATCATTATTATTATTATTATTATTATTATTATTATTATTATTATTGATATCGATAATATACCAGAAGTAGTAGTAGTAGTAGTAGTAGTAGTAGTGATAGTGGTTGTAGTAGTAGAACTTACTTTTTCGTTTATTTCTAGCTATAAACAACTCACCGACAGGAGCGATGCGTCCGTCGCCATATTGCAATCCATTTAATGCAGTTTCGTATATAAGAGATTATTTCTTAATTGCTGAATAATTCTAATGACAGTCACTCAGGCTTATTGTTATTCAATTCTAAATGAACCATTATCTCCTACTCGATGTCATTCCCCCCACTTTTTTTTCCTATATTAACTAATTTGTTATTCTATTTTAGTTTATATAAAGCCGTTCCGATATATATGGCGGTTTCATATGTCGATTCATTTGTCTTCATCTTCGCTTTCAATATACGAACATATACACATGCATACACGAACGCTCAGACACACATATACAAGTATGATCACTTTTTCTCTCACTCCCTCTCTCCCTCTTTCTCTCTGTCCACATATATACGTGCATGTGTGTGTGTGCGTTTGTATGTATGTGTGTGCGTGTGTGTATGTATATTTGTGTGTGTATATGTGTACGTGTATGTATGTGTGTGTGTATATACATGTGAGTGTCTGTATATATATGTGTGTGTATGTATATATATATATATATATATATATATATATATATATATATATATATATATAATTATGTGTATTTCTTCTATCTTAATGAATAAAAATTCTTCTGATAGAATAAATGGGTTAATAGAAACCAATGTAGCAAAGAACAGAAAATAACTGTGGTTTAGTTCCTGTTTTTAAGGCAGGAACTCCTTGAAATTTTGGGTATTTGA
>NC_142933.1:6401063-6418563 GCF_046866305.1 Octopus bimaculoides | reverse complement strand
TATATACATCCAAAAATATATGTATTGTGTGTGTATGTGTATATATGTATATATATATAATTTCATATATATATATGCATATACTTTAATATATATATATATATATATATATATATATATATATATATATATATACACATATATTTATATATACATATGTGTGTGTGTGCGTGTGTGTGCGTGTGTGTATGCGTGTGTGTGTGCGTGTGTGTGTGTGTGTGTGTGTGTGTTTGTATGTATATGTACATTTATTTATTCTATAAAGCTATGCGTAAAATATTCTTGCATTTTTTTTCTCCTTGAAATATCGAAATTCAAGGCTATTTTCGTTACTTTCATTCTCATCTAATCTCTCACCATTTCTTTCTTTTAAACCAATCATTCTCTTTCCTAATTTTTTTCTCCTCTATTTCAAGTCTTCATTCTTCCACAGGAATATGAAAATCTTGTTCAATAAATTAAGTTATGAATTTCCGTTTTCAAAATAAGTGATCATCCGCAGATATTTCTGAAAATTTATTGTGAAATCTTAAGGTGTGAAACATAATCTCCGTTATGTATATATGCACCAGCATGACCGCAGCCACTTGGCTGAAACCCATAAATAAATAAAAAATAAATAAATGTATGTTCGTTTTCCCTTGTTTCTGTTATTAGACTGCGGTCATGCTGGAGCACCACCTTGAAGAGATTTAAGCGACTGAATCGAGCTCGTTCTTATTTCGTTAAAGCCTGGTCCTTATTCTATCATTTTTTTTTTGTCAAGTAACTAAGTTATGTGGATGTAAACACACCTACACCTGTTGTCAAGTGGTGGTGGGGCAGAAAGACACACTCACACAGACATACGACAGGCGTCTTCTAGGTTCTATGTACCAGATTTACTTACAAGATTTTGGTTTTGGTCTGCCTGAGGCTATAAAAGACACTTGTCGAAAGAGTGGTGTAGTGGGACTGAATCCAGAGTCTTATGGTAGGGAAGCAAAAAAGCAAGCATCTTATCTCATACAGCCTCACCTGCAGCTATATGTAAATATATATATATTCGCCATGATAGATCGCTAGCCACTACACATTCTTTATTTTCTCTCCTTATTTCTTCCCGTGTTCATTTCTTTTCCCGGGCTTTCTGCATCATTAATTTCTTTTACCGCTGCTTTTGCATTCAATAATGTTTACTAAAAGTAGCGTGCAATGGTTCCAATTTCAAATCAACCACACTCATTACTCAAGCCGTAAAATAAAGAATAACAGTATGCGCTTTTATAAATTTATTTTCGAAGAATAAACATTTACTTGAGCATAGCGATACACACGTGTACAATCATTCACATATGCAAATACACCTACACATATGCATGCATGCATACATATATACATACATATTATATGTATATAAACATACATATTCACTCATACATTCATATAGACAGATAGATATATGTATTTCAGACACGTACAAACACAAACATACGTAGAAAGCTCACATATAATTATAAATATGTTGGAAAATGTGTAGGCGTTATTATAATTTACCTGTTCCATGTAAAACAATGAGAATATAAATGACGTTAATATACACGTTATGAAATTATTTTTATAATGAAAATGCCTCAACAGAAAATGTAATAAACGGAAATTCATTAAAACTTGAAATGATATGAAAGGAATGACAATTAGAAACTAAATGAGAATTGAATGATATTATCATGTGCATACAATATTACATATATATATATATATATATATATATATATATATATATATATATATATATATATATATATATATATATATATATACACATATATATATATATATATATATATATATATATATATATATATATATATACATATATATATATATATATGTATATATATATATATATATATATATACATGTATATATATATATATATATATATATATATATATATATATACATGTATATATATATATATATATATATATATATACATGTATATATATATATATATATATATATATATATATATATATATATATATACAACACACACACACACACACACACACACACATATATATATATATATATACATGTATGTATATAGATATACACACATATATATATATTTCTATACATATACATGTATATATACATATATATTTATACACGTATATATGTATGTATCCATGTATGCATTTATTTATGTATGTCTGTATATCTATGTATGTGTATGAACCTTACTTTTGAGGCCAGTGCTTTAATTATTCATACACTTAATACTTTCCAGTGCCCATGACTGCTGTGTGACTTTTCATAAAGTTAAGGTCAAAACATTTGTTGTTTCGCTGTTTTTCCCTTGCTCTTGTTTAGGTTTGAACTATGCTACACACCATAGGCAATATGTTTTAACCCTAACCATTATTTCCTTATGTTTAAAAATGATACGGTGAACAATGCGTGATATATATATACCAGTTCGTATTGCTTGGTAAGGAGGAAATTTAATAGATATCGCGACTATTTACAGACCCCTTTCCTTACTCATTACTTTGGTTGTTGTTATCGATGCTGTTTAGTACCAGCAACTAGATTAATATAAATTCCAGTTATTCATGACAATATATATATATATATATATATATATATATATATATATATATATATATATATATATATATATATATATATATATATATATATATTTACGTAACTCACTCTCAAGTATTGGCAATCAAAGTGATCCTGACAATAAACTCAGTAGCATTCCAACCTAGTTTTGGCTAAGAACTTTCTCTGGATGTACACCAATGGTATTATCGATCTTCCATCCACCAGTCACTAAAACAAACAATTCACTATTAACGAGTTCAATGATATTAAGTAATCGATATATTAAAAAATCACCCAGCGTTTTGCAGGTTTTATTGGAATGTATCATACCAACCAGTGAAAACTGAACGAAACTTGATTTTTCGTAATAATCCCGCCTGCTTTTGTTTGATAGTTGTGAACAATTGGCATTAATTTTGCTTTTTCCTTATAAAACGTAATTTCAATTTAATTAATTAAGAATTTATTAAGTTCACCATTCATTTCATCGCCCTTTTATCTTAAATATTCTAGTTGTTTACAATTCTTTGAGTTATTTCCCTCAGATACTTTTATCTTTAAAGTTTCAAATTATTCCCGGCTCAAAATGTACATAACTGTTTTTTCTATACGTATAATCTTATTTGTGTATCTTCAGGTTTGAATAAAATGTCACGTATTAAACAGTAAAGCAGACTGAATCACGTTGATGATTGGCTGTTACCTTCAACAAAAACAGAAAAGAAAAAAACCCCAAAAACTAGGTATTCCCTAAACATACAAATAGATTCAAGCAATACATTCGTGACTTCCTAAAATGATTCTCACTTTTATTATTCATGTGAATGTATGCGAAATAGTGAGAGCCGAAACAATAACACATCTATTCATTATTAATACGTTTCGGCAGATTCACGTTTGAATCTGGCAGAAAGTATTAAAAATGGATAGATAGGTTTTAATCTCCTTTTTCTTCGACATTTACTTCCTTCTCCACAAGGATTTACTTTCCTTTATTAAACTTAAACAGATATTTCAAAAAGGGAATAGTTCATGGCGTTCAGTATTTTATTTTAAAGTTAAAGGTACACTGTTATCATTATTATAAAAGCTTCAAAGTGGGCGCGCTGGCAGAAATACTAGTGCGTCGGACAAAAATGCTTAGTTGCTTTTCTTTCGGTTCTTTCTCTTCTTAGTGCAAACTGCACTAGTTTAAACTGCCTTTTATCCTTTTGTAATTCATCAAATAATCCAGAAGTTCAATACTGAGGTTGGTGGAATCGACAAACCACTAAACTCTGTGACCTTGTATCAAAATTTTAAACCATCTTCATTAAAATATCTATATGCACACAACTGTGTGTATATATGCATGCACATATACATGTGCAGGTCTGCAGGCACACACACATGCACACATATATATATATATGTGTGTGTGTGTGTGGTGTGTGTATAAGTGTGAGTTTGTGTGTGTGTGAATCTCTGCTGATTCACCAGTACTCATAAATTACAGCAGTCAATAAAAATGTAGAGTATTCTTTAATAAATTTCACCTGAAAGACTCTGATTTCCACTACTCAGAGATGCTCGTTTCGGATCGTCACCTGTAAACCAAGACTGGTTTTCTTTTGAATATCAACAGTCAGAATAGTTTTTGAAATATGGAATGGATGTTAGAAGAAAACGCTTTTCCTTATGTTCTTTTGTTCAAAAACCTTTGTGAATGTCACGTGCGAAACTGCTGCTTGAAGCGAACGCTTTTGATTTCATTTCTGATTCTCGTGTTAATATTATTATAAAACATCATAAACTCCATACAATCGAAGTCATGAAATTGTGTTACTTTTTAAGAAATGTTCCAAAATAATTCTTTTGAGAAGTAATTTTAATTAGTGTTTTTAAAAACAATGAATATGTATGCGGGTGTTCATTTTGCATGTGTCTCTGCAGATGCCTAGATAGGCACATGTGTATAGTCAAAGATACACATACCATATATTTATGAATATGTTTACACGTACATGTATAATCATACACATAGGCACGCATATAAAGCATATATCAATAAAACCTATCACTTAAGCATACGCGTTTGCTTCAAACTTTCGTTAAATATTTCAAGATAAATTTAGACTGAATATTCCAAGAAAAGCAGGTGCAGTTTATCAGCTCAAGACCGCAGCGAGCTTCTCTTGGTAGCTTTTAGTGCAGGCTTTAGTTAAACTTATAAGCAAAGGCAATTGTTTTACCCAACAGGTACGGCGAAAGGAATTGATAATAGTTGTTAAGATCGAATTGCAATACGCTGTATTATGAAGAAGGTTTCTGTAGGATTACAAGTCATAATTATCCGTTCAATCGTTTCCCCCTGAAGTCTTAATGAAATGCTCTCCACTCATCCTTTTAATGAATTCACTGATCATTTGCACTGATCCATGTAAATATCCTTAGATGGAACTGGAATGTTTTGGATAGACAGACCGAGTAATTGCTTCTCCGTTAGATGTGACTGTAAGACGGGCTGAACTTGAACCTACGTTCAATAATCAGAATGAAAGGAGAATAACTTCCTGTACAGAACAACAAATTAGCGCTCTGATTAATAGAGCTACATGAACTATAAAGGTTAATAAAAAGAGCATAAATTCAAGAATCAGAGTCTTTAAGTCTTCTTTGACTCCTCACAAGTCTTTGCTCTCTCCACGACTTTATTAGAAGATACGTGATCAAGTTGCACACAGTAAAACAGAAACCATGTTGACGGGTCACAAAAATCTAATCCACGCAGCCGTTCCAGTAATATAACGTCTAGAAGATGCACAATGTGACAGCATACCTTTGATGCAAGTTTGATGAAGTGATTCTCCAATCTCTAAAACCACAAACATCACATAAGTCTTCAATTCGAATTTTTGCGTAAATTGATGCTGCAAGTATAGCTGTTAGACAAGCAATTGTAACGAATCATTGAAGATTTGTTAAAGAATCTGCTTTGCCTTCTTATCATTCGGATATATATGTATACACACATACACACACACACACACACGCACACATACACACACACACACACACACATATATATATATATCTACACATGCACACACACATGCAAACATGCACACACACGTATGCATATATGTATGTGTGTGTGTGTGTGTTTGTGTGTTTGTATGTATGTATACACCGATATTTATATCCATCTTATCATTATTAACATGATTTTCTTTCCTTTCAAAAACATTCTCCAATAGATATTTCCTCAAAAACTCGATTTACTTTGCTCTTAACCAATTCTTCTCTCCATCTCTTCCTCCTTTACATCTTTCTCTCTCCTTTCACTCTCTTATCCCTCTCTATCCACCTACTTTTCTACGTCTTTTCTCAACATTTTCTTGCGTACATTTTGATTCCATTCTCTTAAATCTTCACTTTTATCCCTCCCATGAATTCTCTGTAACATTTCAAACATAATTCTCTTAAATTTCCCACCTCTGCATTCCAAAACGATTATTTTGTTAGATTTTCAATATCTTACCCCTTCTACATGCTCTTTCCTTCCCTCTCTCTATCTCTCTCTCTAATTCGCCCACGCATCGGCTCTCACTACTTGTCTTCCCAAATATTCTTGCTATATACACAATCTTTGCCCAAATCTGCTAACTCTTTACTCTGTCACATTCTTTTCTTTAGCAAAACTTTAACTATACATCAAATCCTAACATGACACACTTTTTTTAAAAGCGGAAACCTATACGCTAGTCGATTCATATATATATATATATATATATATATATATATATATATATATATATATATATATATATATATATATATATATACAGAGAGAGAGAGAGAGAGAGAGAGAGAGAGAGAGAGAGAGAGAGAGATTAAAGCCTGCATCGAGGAAAATAAGAATACAAATTTCAAAGAGCATTAGTTGCAATGATCGATCATCATTATCAAAATAAAAAAAGGAAAATAATAATAATAACAATAATGATAATAATAATAATAATAATAATAATAATAATAATAATAATAATAATAATAATAATAACAACAACGATACATTCTATTATAGGCACAAGGCCTGAAATGTGGGGTAGGGGGATAGGCGATTGCATAGACTCCAGTTCGTAACTCGTACTTATTTAATCGACCCCCAAAGCATGACATGTAAAGTCGACCTCGGTGGAATTTGAACTCAGAACGTACCGATGGACGAAATACCGCTAAGCATTTCATCCAGTGTGGTAACGATTCTGTCAGCTCACCGCCTTAATAATAAAAGGTAGACAGAAGAAATAGGAAATAATACAAATGCAGGACTCCTAGAACCGAATGTAGAACAGGTTAATATCAGTAGGAGATTGCGTGGAATCAGCCAGAGTAAATATAGACTCCTATGTAGGTAATAGTGAGAAATGTTTAGTAAAATCTTATAGAGTCACAGCAGGATATAGCGAAACGAAAAGCCCCAACCGAACTTAAAAAAACAGAAAAAAAGAACACAAATTATCTGACTGGCAGGAGAAAGCTAGTCGTTGCTCTCCCCATGACAGAGTCGGCCAGTATTTACACTGGACAATATGTCGGCATTATAAAATCAAAACCGCTGAGAGATGGTATAAACATCATCCTGAAGCTGTGACTGAGGGAGAAAATGTATCGATTCTCTGGGACTTCCCCGTACATACCGACAAGACTATAAAAGCTAATAAACTGGATATTATAAAGAAGATCAGACAAAGAAGTGTTTATTAATTGACATGAGTATTCCTTGTGATCACAATATAGCGGCGAAAGAATTTGACAAGATCAGTAAATATAAAGATTTGCTAATAGAAATTGAAAAAAATGTGACATCTCAAGGCGACTACCGTACCAGTGATTGTAGGATCTCTGGGAATGATAGAAAAAAGGTACTGAAACCTATTTGAAAATGACACCAGGATTACCATCCCTACAGGAAGTGCAAAAAATCGTGTTAACTGGAACGACTCATGTACTGAGAAGAGCATTATCGCTGTGAAAACAACATCCATTCATGAATTTATTTACTTATTTATTTTTTAAATACATATGTTACCTGTGAATTTGCGTGCGTAACCTGGGAATGTATACAATATGCTTCTCTGCCCTAGGTGTACGGAAAACACTCGGCGAGAAATGGAAGAAAATTTGAAGAAAGAAGAAAAAAAATCATAATAATAATAATAATAATAATAATAATAATAATAATAATAATAATAATAATGAAGATGATGATGATGATGATGATGATGATGATGATGATAATGATAATAACAACCAGAACAACAACAACAACAATAGTAATAATAATAAGAGACGCCACGATAATATAGTCAGGTTTGTCCATTGGACACTTTGCAACAAGTATGGACTTGATACAGCAAAAAATTGGTACGACCACAAACTTGAAGGCATCGTCGAAAATAGAAATGCAAAGATCCTATGGGATGTTATTATTCAGTGCGACCATGAGATAGAGAATAGGAAGCCAGACAGTTTTAATTGAGAAGGAAAACAAACTATGCTGGATCATAGATATAGCATGCCCAGCTATATACAAGGTATGCGATAAGGAAGAAGGAAACGTCGAGAGATATGACAGGTTAGCTCGGGAGGTTACGCAGTTGTGGTCGTTGAAAAAGTTAGCAGTAGTACCAATAATTGTCGGAACCCTGGGAACAGTGAGCAAAAATCTCGAGAAATACGTGGAACGAACAGGGGCTGCAATAAGGGTGGAGCACTTGCATAAAACAGCACTGCTTGGAACCGCTCGAATAATGCGGAAGGTTCTCGAAAAATAAGAGATGCTACCTTAGTTCACAGGTAGTGAACAGATGACTCTGTAGTACATCTCCAGCGTTAGAAGCTGTGCAAATGCAATGATAATAATAATAATAATAATAATAATAATAATAATAATAGTAATAATAATAATAATAATAATAATAATAATCCTTTCTACTCTAGGTGCAAATCCTGAAATATTGGAAGAAGGGTCTAATATATTTCATCGACAATTTCAGTGCACAACTGGTACTTATTTATTCAAACCCGAAAAGATGAAGGGTAAAGTCGACTACTATAGAATTTGATCTCAGAACGTAATCAGGAATAAAATGATGTTAAGCACTTTGTCCGGAATCCTAACGACTCTGCGAACAGTTGGCCGTATGATAATCTGTTTGCTATGTGAGCAATGCAGGAAACATAACATTGTGGAAACATAACACTGTGGAAAGAGGAACAGAAACAAAACCTGTGCAGATATTTGTGGTTGAGTGATCGCCAGGCAGTTCTCGAACCCATGCTCGCACGCGCACACACACGCGCACACACACGCGCACCCCCCCCCCCCCCCCCCACAAACACACACACACAAACACACACACACAAACACACACACATCCATTCTATTTACATTGAAAATTTATTCAAAGCGAAATGTGACAGTTTCGACAATTATATGTAATTCTTACAATTTGGTCTTCGCTATTTTGCAGCATTAATGTTTGAAAATTGCCTTTGAATGATTTCGAAATGATGTATATGATTTTAAATAAATTGTAATACTAACAATTTAGCATTAAACTTGTTTAATACTAAACAAGTTTAAGACTAACAAGTTTAAGACTAACACGTTTAATTACATTTACTTTTGGAAAATAACAATAGACACCCTGAATTGCCAAGATGCAATCAGATGACGATATATCGGACAGAAATCTAAAGTTTACAGAATTTCCTATGAGTCAACATATAGCAATATGAGCACAAATGATAATAATACTTTGATAATGTACTAGATACATAAGTGATCTAAAACATTTCTCATAACCAATGAATACTTAAAGGAACTGAAACCGGTTAGAAGAAACGTGTTGCACATTTTCTACATATAATTCAATTTGAATCGCATATTTTTTCACCTATACACGTATGAGTGTGTGTATATGCGTATTATACACACACACACACACGTATATATATATATATATATATATATATATATATATATATATATATATATATATATATATATATATATATATACACGTATGTATGTATGCGTAGGCATACATTTGGTAGCAATTTGTCTTCATTTTGGGATTAAAATAATCATTCCTTGATTTCATGTTCCTGAACAAGAGCTTTATTAAAATATTTGTTTTAGCAGAAATTCATACAATAATAAATACAGAAAATTGAATTCAGTTTACGCACAATCAAGTAATTTTTTAGGAAGGGTTAGTTGTTGGTGTTTTATTCTATCGACCCAATAAACGTGAAGAGCAAATTTGTCTTCGTTAGCGTTTTAACTCAGGGCATAAGTACTCACCAACACTACTGCGAATCATGTTGTCTAAAGATATTACAATTCCGGCAGCCAACTGAATTAAATTATTTCCGGCATGCACACAAGTTCTGAAAATTTGGGAAAGGAATATTTGAGAACATGGTTGGCACTAACATTATTCTGTTCTCAGTTTAATGACTGGGTAAGACGACCCCTGGGCGATTTGTATCCAGAGGCATAATAATGAATTTGTGACGTTAAAATATATAACGGTTGTAATTCCCTCTCCTTAAAATGATTACGACTGCAAATTTATAATTGGTGTAATTTAGATGGTTACTGCAATTGAAATAAAAGTAAGTGGAATACACTTATGAAATATTATTGATTGAATAGTTCGAATAAATCTGTATATATTAATCTTGGGTTTGATTAGCAAAGATCAGTCAGGAGCAGAATTAATTGTATAAATGAAGAAAATGGGAATAAATTAAGAAATTATTGATTAACGTAATAGAAAAGCTGTACATATCATTGGATTTCTATGATTTTCTTAGGTATTTTTTGCCTACAGAATTACCTAATATATTCTTATACACAATAAGTCTTGCTTGTCAATTTATCGATAACCTATTTAAAAGACAGTTCTAATATAAATATATTCTGTGTTTACTCTGGTAAAGAATTTCTTGAGAGCATCTGTAATTTTTTAAAAATTCTTCTGCTATTCTTAATTTCTAGTAATTTAATTCATAATTGTGTTAGTCGTTCATATTCAATTAACTTCGTTTATATACTAATTACATCGTAGGTTTCTCTTCAGTAAGTTAAACCAAGATAAATATTTGTTAGCTCTCTTAATAAAAATATATTTCTTTCATTGACATACATTCAAATTTAAACGGATCTAGTTTATATAAAAGCCGTTAAAAATATGTTGTCGATTAAGTGAACAGAAGTAGTAATAACACTGGTGATGGTTTTTGAGGATTTTCTTTTTTTTATATAGTGCAGACGGTGATGAAGATGAACGCGATAATGACTAAAATCTTCTACAATATAACCGTCAACATCATCATCACCATCATCATCACCATCATATTCATTATCATCATTTCCATAAACAGTCATTATAAGGGCGATTAGAAAATTTCTCTGCATTCTCCAAACATTTGCAACAAGTTTCCCTCTAACTTTCATCTCAATCTATATACACATTTAATGTACATATATGCATTTAAGGCTTGGATATATATATATATATATATATATATATATATATATATATATATATATATATATATATATATATATATATGACTTCCGGTAAGCCATTACTATGATTGACCGTTGACTGAACACTATTCAATTTTTTTTCTCCGTGTTTTTCTCCTTGTCTCCGTATTCTTTCTGTTGAAGAGCGTAGCTCGAAACGTTAAAGACTTTCCGTATTCCCGAGCGTCATACTAATACATCCTTGTGTTGTTTACACCACCTGTCCTCGTCTGTTGTTGTTTTTTCGTACATTCTCCCATATATATATATATATATATATATATATATATATATATATATATATATATATATATAAATATATATATATAAGGTTGAGGAGTGTCCTCTATCCCCTTTCACATTCTGTCTTCATGACTTGACCTAATTACCGCTCACGTTTCACTTGACTTGGCCATTCTTCAAGTAAACAAGCAAAAATCCATCGCAATATGGAATATATGAACCTCTGCTATCTATGCTATATCAACTTTCGGTCCAACATAAATTTCCGGATTATCCACGCATGGATTACTTTGCACGGATTTCTACACGGATATTTACCACTGGAATGAAACTACACTTCAAGTTCTTTTCTATCTTTTTTCAGCACATCACACTCTTTACCACTTCATACTAAAAATATCCGCCTATGGATATAATAATAGATTACTTTATTTTTTCTGTCGCCGATGAAGGGAAGTACTGGGTCTTCCCAGAAACAACTGTAAGACTCTATCCATAAAATACTTCTCCAACCTTACCTTTCCTCTCTTTATCTTTTTGTTTTTATATATTTACATATATATATATATATATATATATATATATATATATATATATATATATATTAGGTTGGTGCATAATTATCGCGGGTTTGTTTCAATAAATTTTATTCAACAAAGCAATAACAACATTTAACAAATGTATCTTAAATGATTATATTTCGGACCATATTCACCATCTACTTCAAGTACTGCTTCCCATTTGCTTGGAAACCGGTCGGTATAATCATTTAAAATGTTTTAGTTAAATGTTGTTATAGTTTTTGTTGAATAAAATTTATTGAAAGACAGCTGCAATAGTTATGCACCACCCTAATATTTTATCTTTCATGGGCTTCAAATAGGTCTGAGGCCATGCTGGTGCACCGACTTTACAGCATCCACGGATTTTTTCAGTATTGCTTCTGGAGAAGTAGCGAATTGGATGTTGCCGGTCTTCTTTGTGCCTCATGCCGCGATGTAGGTTCATTCTGAATTGCAGATAAAAAGCTGTCTAGACTTCCATGTCTACATCTTACAGATCCCTGATGTTCTGTGGTAGGTGATTAAAAAGTTGTGGTCCCTTGAATCCCAAGCTATAACAGTATTGGGTTCGTATCCTCAATGGAGAAGATGAGACTGTTGGTACTGTGCAGTGCCGTCCAGTTCGGGGATTGTTGTAGATTTCAATACCAAAATTTGGAGCTAGACCCTCCATTATTTTCTACATGTATAGCACTGTCTATCGCTCATGTCTCCTCTCCAGTTTTCTAAATCTCTCCCATTAGCCCATGCATTTTATTGAGTCTATTTTCTTCGTGAAGTTGCTTTGGGTCGCTTCTAGTACTGAAATTAGTTTTACACTCTGTGGTGATCATAGCTGGGAGCAGTAGTCCAGACGACTGAGGACAAAGGTTCTCCATAACAGAAGCATTGTGTCTCCGTTCCTGGTCCTGAACGATCTAAGGATCCACCCTGCCACCCGCCTGCATAGATTTGCCATTTGAACAATGTGCTCATGGGAATTTTCATCGTTGCTCAGATGGATTCCGAGGTTACGCCCCGACTCTAACTCTGGAATTACATTGCCTGCTGGTCGTGGGTACTTCGGCTGTAGTTTGTTTGTGGGCTGAGAGAGTGCTTGGAATTTTGCGCCACTGAACTGCATATTATTGCGTTGAGGTCATTCTGCAGTCTTATGATGTCATTGGGATCCTTGATTGCCTGTGATACTTTTGTATCAACGGCGTATCTGGTGAGTGTGGCTGACTCTACGGCTGAGGGCATGTCCGAGAGAGCAACCACAAACAGTAATGGACCCAGCACTGTTTCGGGGGGGGGGGGGCTCCACTGAAGATTGGTGTCACTTCAGAGAGAGCACTATTTGCTGTGACTGCCTGACTTCTGCGCCTTAGGGAATTATGTAGCCACTCTCCCAGTCTACCAGTGATACCAAGGTCACGCAATTTGCGACATATCATCCCAAGGATAAACCAATTGTACGTCCTTATCTAGTAAGATTCGAGAACTGAAAGAAAGCGGAATCGAATTCAGCCTTAAATGAGATATAAGAAAAGCGAAGCCTTATAAAGATAGTCGACACGGGTGCGAGCTGTACTCTATGGAAACTTATGAGATTTTTATGTAGAGGGACATGAGCAACCTGATAAATAATAGATTAGACCTAAGAGTATCTTGCGTACATAATGCTGCCCGTATATTTAAATATTTTCTAAATTAGCGTTTAAATGTGCCATACTTGAATCTGGATGAGGGAAATTAATTTTTAGTGTAGTATCTGATGTGAACTTAGCCCCTAGTATTATATATAATAAAATCATGGGATATTGAGGAATAAGGTGAATTAAAGTGCATTGCGTATGTTGCAAGCTATATGGTATGGTATGTGGTATGCTACATGTAGTTACTATTCTCTGAATAATCCTGCCTAGCTAGTCCGACTTCATCATTTTTTGGTCATTAGACTATTTGTTCGTTTCTATGATGTTCTACCCTACTAATCATATTATGTATTTTCTAATGGTTTTTATGAAAGTAAGTCTCCTAATTATATACCCCTGTGAAACTATAAACTCATGTATGTGATAGCACATAGCAAATTAACTTTATAACTTATAGAATACCCCTTCAGCCTGAATATCTCCCACTGCCCTCACTACTACCATACCTATTGCTTCTTCTGTGAAGTTATCTTTCTCTCTTCCCAACCTCAATTTTTTTTATTTTAATAATCTGTCTCTTTAAAATTTCAGTTATATATATATTTTTTACTATTCTCTATAATTTCTTATTATTTTGTTTTCTTATTTTGATATCTTTATCTCTTACAAGTTGTTACAGTTCTTAAACAGAGATATAAACTTTCTAGTTACTTAAATCTATAAGTTGATTATAGCATATCCATAATAAAGTACAAATATTTGTGTATATTTGCATGTGTGCACATAATTAAATATGTGGGTGTATCTCTACACAACTTATTATTTTTTTCCGCTTTTTTTTCTGATTCTTAGCTTGTAACTAATATAAAGATAGTATGATTTATCGCCCCAGTATCGCATAAGCAAATACCAAAAGCAATCGTTATAGAAACAACCTCATAAGTAAATAATTAAGTACATGAATGAATATCAAACTAGTTCTATGTAATCTTCCCTTTCTAATGTTAAAAATTGGTATATATACATATTTTATCTATTTTGGTTGTAATATCATTTTTAATAATCTTAAATGTTATACAACATAACAATATTGTTTATATACAATCACCTGTATTATCCCATGATAATTTCCTCTTTATTAAAATCATAGGTTTTATTAGCGTATTGCCTTTTTAACTGGTAATTAACATCTTGATTTTGGGTCCTCTCCTACCTAGTCTTCTTTATAGACAATTACTTTATATCAATCCTAGAAATCGTGACAATATTTATGACCATACCCAGCTATGTGCTGTCAATCCACTCCTACCCTCCATTCTAAACAGACACAGTCCTCTTGTCTTAGAATTGGTAGTTGATCAAAAGACTAATCAATTAAAAATGAACCACAATCCTTTACAAGCTATGACTCCAACAACCCTCATACAATTCTTAGAAGTTTAGTATATTCTTAGCTACATTAGTGGCAACATGGACTCTTTCCGTCTTCTTGCTCTATTGGAGTATTTGAGTAAAATTATATTAATGTGTCCAACTAAGTAAAAATTCTATTTATTTATTTATGCAGCTGAGGATAGCACTGCATTTAAATTGATGTAAAGATTGTATTGTTCAATTAAATGGAGCCGCTTAATGTCCTGCTGCTTATTTTCATTATTTATATATATATATATATATATATATATATATATATATATATATATATATATATATATATATATATATATATATATATATATATACATACATACATATTTGTGCATCTGTGTGTCTGTGTTTGTCTCACCGCCATCACCTGACCACTGATGGCGGTGTGCTTATATTCCCGTGTACTACCGGTTCATCAGAATTGACCGATATAATAAGTACTAGGCATATAGAGAATAAGTGCTGGAATCGATTTCTTCGACTAACACCCTTTAAGGCGGCGCTCCAGCATGCCCGTCATCAGATGACTGGAGCCAGTAAAAGAATAAAAGAATATATGCCTATAGTGTGTATAGATGTGTCATATATATATATATATATATATATATATATATATATATATATATATATATATATACACACAACACTCCCCTACACTTGTAAATGTGTATGCTTATCTTTATTACGTATTTATGTTGGTTAGAAAGCAAATATATATCTACCCACTCCTTTGTATTTCCGCACACAACGTTGTCATAGCGAAAACGATTTGATAACATAGAACATTTGAGTGATGGCTATCCAGATAGATGTGTCAGAGAGCAGAGAGAGGTAACAATGTGTAAACAGATCGGTTATTGACATAGCACACACAGCTGGTGTTTGACCGTCTGTCGCAGATGACTCGAGCATAGACTGAAATAGATGAATGTGTGTGCATATGTATGTATGCATGTATGTATGTCTGCATTTATGTATGTGTGTCTGTGAGGATATGTAGGTAAGTAAGTATGTATGTATATTTATGTATGTATGTATTCATGTATATGTATGTACACACTCACGTTATATATATATATATATATATATATATATATATATATATATATATATATACATATATATATATATACATAAATGTATGTATGTATTCATATTTATGTGTGCGTGTTTGTGTCCTCGTTTATTTTATGTATGTCTCTCCCTGTATATATCTATATGCATATGTCAGTAGGTGTATGAATGTGTTCCTATATATGTATATATATATATACACACAGAGAGAAAGAGATGAAAAGAGAGAGAGAGAGAGAGAGAGAGAGAGAGGGAGGGAGAATATGAAAGAATAGAAGAAAACTAGCATAACTCATACCGTCCCGCAAACTTTAAAACCTATTAAGCTGATTGGATCTCATTGTAATTTCTCCGATTCTATGGTTTGTTTTGGTCTGTTAGTGAATGTATTTGTTTTTCTATTTTTCCCGTCCGTTAATCACGTTTCGAAAATAGTCTCAACCGAGTCGCTTTCTCCTATCAGAGCTAAAAAGCAGATTTTACAAACATTTCAGTTGCATTAGTAATCATGCTAAGAGTGTTTACATATGGTCGAGGTGTACTTAGTCTTTGAAAATGTCTGATTTGATAATTAGTTTTGCTACAGCTACAGGTAGCTGATGTTGTTGTCGTTGTTGTTGGTGGTGGTGCTGGGTGTTTTTGTGTGTGGATGTGGACGTTGCATTGTTGCGTTGTTAAGAAAATCGCTTCGCAAACAATTTCTCGATTTCGATCCCATTGCGTCTCTGCTTGGGATGTGTCGTTAATCATTGTCTTCCTTTGAGCGAAATCTTGTGAATGAAGTTTGGCTGAAGGAAACTATGGATGCCCGTCAGATGCATTTTGCATGTAATATCAAAGATCCATCATTGAAACTCACTATTTCATTCAGAAATTACTTCAATTCAACGATAGGATTATTGCTGTGTGAATGTGTGTGTGTGTGTGTGTGTGTGTGTGTGTGTTTGTGTGACACTTAGGTACTTATGCTTCAAATTAATTTGTAAGGTATTCATTTGCGCTAAAAACTGGAATACGTATTGCCTTCTCGGGTGTATATCCATTTCCTGTCACTTCGTTATTGTGTGTGTCTGTATTCAAATAAAGCTATTTCACTTTCGGGAGTCGAGTGTTGTCGTCATGATTGCAAGGTTATCGGTTGAGTTTAACATGTAAGTATGACCAGAACCCAGGAACCTTTACTAAGCTTTCAAGAAGGCTGAGAGTTAGGGATGGTGTTATTCTCAGTCTAAAGACTAACCAGAATGTTTGCCGACGTCCTTATTGTGCCGTTTTTTTTTAACGTGACCAATTTATCTGATACTATCAAGCCACTATTTCCTTAACTGGAGCTAGTGAGTTTTCTGGACCATCCATTTTAATCTCGTG
>NC_142933.1:6386063-6396063 GCF_046866305.1 Octopus bimaculoides | reverse complement strand
ATGCAATGAGTCTAACGCTGGACATGTGCGAAGGTGTCAGCTACTACTACTGCTGTTGCTGCTGCTGCTGCTACTACTACTACTACTACTACTACTACTACTACTACTACTACTACTACTACTACTACTTTAGCTGAGAATATTTACCTGCATGTATGTCTCCTCATTAGGATTTGAACTACGATGCAAAATATATAAAAGTTGCTTAATTATTTATTGACTTGCTAATTTCGATAGTTAAAAATATAATACTGTTATGATTATTATTATATGAATCAAGTTGAATGCTATAACGGGTCGAATGATAGATTCCCAGAAATATCACATGTCTACCCTATAGTATCGATCAGGTGAAAATACTGGGAGGTCAATATCGATCCCAGGTGGGATACTATCCACTTCAACCCGTAATGAAAAGACGTTTTTTTAATATAAATGTATATATGTATGTATGTATGTATGTATGTATGTATGGTTGGATATATGTATGTATCTCTTAAAATACGCAGAAATATATGTGTGCATGTATGTGTGTGTTTATGTGATGGGTTTGCGTGTGTGCATGCGTGCATACTTTTATATATGTATGTGTGTACGCGTGTATGTATATAGAATCCTACACCATTTTTACCTGGCGTTTCAGAGCTTCTACCCCAGACCCTACCACACAGACAGCATTGCTAATAAATATAATATCAATAAATATATCAATAAACCATCGTTAATTATTGAACTAGAAACTTATCGGACAGTAAAGCACGAAATAGCAATAGAAACATCTTGGTAGTGCGTCACCGTATTGTCTACTGAGAAGTGCGAGGTTCTTTAGGGAGATATTTACTGAACGGAACACATAAAATAGTTTATATGTTGTATTATTTCATTCTGTTGAACAACTAAAATTTATTAAGCAGACACATACATACAGAAATACATACAGAAATACATACAGAGATATATACGCACTTGGATGTATACATACATGCATATATATTTATGTTCATGTGTTTTTAACGTCCTGTACCCATGTACGCATGTATATATACATATATATGTAGGTATATACATATATGTATGTATATATTTAAATATAATACTTATATTATTATTATTATTATTATTATTATTATTATTATTATTATTATTATTATTATTATTATTATTATATATATATATACATATACATGTATGCATGGATACATATATAAGTGTATGTATGCATATACATATATATACATATATACATATGCATTCATATATGTATATATACATACACACACGCATACATATATATCTCCATAAAAATCACACGTATAAGCATATGTATGTCCTCACAAATATATTTATATGTCATTATATACACATACATAAATGTGTGTGTGTGTGACTGTGTGTGTGTGTGTGACTGTATGTATGAGTATGTGTGTATGTATATATGCATACAAGACACACGTATAAATATATGATGTCTGCTCACAAAATTATAGAATCATACGTCATTATATAAATATATATATATATATATATATATATATATATATATATATATATATATATATATATATATATATATATATATATACACCCAAACACTTATACACGCATACCATATGAACTATATACACTGCCATACGCAAGTACATTCTCACACACTTATATACTATCCATCTTGCCATCTATGTATGTAAGCTTACATATTTGTTCGAAACATTTTTTATTCACATATTACTGTGAAAAAAAAGGACAATTATTTAAGTTATTTCTTAGTGATCGCAAAGGTAATTATATCTCCATTTTAAACTGCCATTGTTAGAATGATTTAAATGGAATAGAGTGATATTCTGAAATATCTATGGTATAGAGTGCCGCTCGTTTCCAAAATTGGTCCCCGTATCTTTAGCTCTAGAATGATCCGTACAGTATCATCTAGAAGGTGATGACACGAAATGTAGACATAATTATTCACGTAACATCTCAAATTTGAATATCCTCAATATAGCCCAGAAAATGTAGATTAAGTTGATATATTTAATTTTTAATATATCCACACTTTGCGGGGTCCAACCCATGGAGTTTCGGAACAAATTGAGAATAAGTTGCATGAACAGATTCTTCGGGATTTCGTCCCAGCATTTTTGCAAATGGTTCTCAAGATCTCTTAGACTCACAAGAGAATTAGCACAGGATTTGCTCTTAAGCATAGATCATATGTCAAAGTCCGACGTTTTCAGCTCGGGTGAAGAGGTGGGTCAGAGCTCCTTCGACCCGAATGCCTTGACATTTCCTCGATATTATTCTTGGACAGTTTTAGCTGTATGAGATATTGCTCCATCTTGTTGGAGGGCTACAATTTCGTTTCCCATTGCGGCAATAACCCAAAGCGCTACTTTATCCTTTTATATGTCTGTCCAAATAAACGTGTTGGTTAACTCACACCATCTTCAATGAAGATTAGAGGTGATTTTTATGCCATTTATCCGCCCACACCTTGATGGATGCCGCCGAAACGATACCCTTTGTTCAACAGGAATCTATTTACTACATATGTAAGATCATTTTTGGGATTGTGGCATACTTGTACACTGAATAACTTTTCATCTACGCAGTGTTGGTAGCTGCGTGTCATCTTTCAGCTTTTGCAGAAGAAGCTTTGCTCTTTGCAGTCTTGTTTTCTTTTTGGCGGCTACAGACAAAATATGTGCGTTTGATATCTTGTATGGCAATAATTGAAGATCATTTCTCAAAAATTTATGCATAGTTCAATAACTGGTACCAGTTTCTGATGCGAGTATATCTGAGTTACGCCTGATATTTTCTTTGCTGTTTTTGATGCGTTTTTGAATTTTCATTGGTCGAGGTGGAGCAGTTCTCACTTTTGGTAAGCAAAAACCGGTCTCTTTTTTTTTTCCGTTTGATTAATTTATAGACTCCTGATCTGCTGACAGTGGGTTTCAATATCTTGAAAATCTCGCTTTGAGTTTCCCTTTCTTGAATAGCCCTTCAATTGCTTTATTTATTCCACTCATTCCAGCTTGAATACTCGCTTGAAGTATTAAATTTAAGTAAAATATATGTCTACACTAGGTTTCACACCCTCTCTTACTAAACATTATAACATTCGGATGTTAGTACGATCAATCTTTTAACGTCAAGCCGAGCAACATTCGGTCGTAACACTTTCGATGATACGGAATGGTTTCCGACTTTCTGATGCATTTATAAGAACAGCTTGTAATACATCTAAGTAGACCCAGCAATTACTGTATTGGGCGTAGTCTCTCTGATGTTTATTTCAAGTGTTTAAATTCAGCACACCTGAAAATCGGTATTGTGCTAAATAACTGAAGACACACGGTGGATGATAACTGATTTTTTACAAAAGTAAATCCTCATAAGAACTCTACTGGAATGGTATAGCCGTTGAAAGACGCAGTGATCAGGGAGAATGGTTAGAGAAAATGTGAAGATCGATACCAAAATTTCCAAGGATCGAACTGCTTCTAAGACCGAGATTTCTTCGGAACGTTGCTTTGCCATGTCTGTGTAGTCAATGGAACATCTCGGAACAGTTACAAAAACACCAAAGAAGAACTTTACATGTGTCACGTGACTAAAATAAGGCGTAAGGTTTCTGGCAGAGATAATTTAAAGTATGAAATCATAACGAAATAATAATTTTCATGCTCTTCAAGAAAACGTGTCCCCTTAATTTAAACAAAGGCGCTGAGTTCACAATAACACCGAAATAAGAAGCCTCACAGAAAGGAGATAACATTAATGTAACAAACCAATTGAAATATTCTAACGGAATATCGTGTCTGATAAAACAAGTCTGTATGTAGACAAGCGGCTAAGATGAGCAACCAACTTTAACGTCTACAAAGTAATTGTTGATCTTACATATACACACATATATACATACATACATATATTCTTATTCATGTGAAATAACTTGAGTTTTAAACTCATATTGAATACACGACCATATTCGAGGTTCAAAAATGTTATTTGTTTCTCCTATATTTTTGCAGGTGTTGCTTAGAATTCGCCCCGAATAAAATGTCCCTAAATCCATCAGAAACAATAATGTTTCTGGATTTCTGACACTCATCTCCTGAATGTAAATTGTTAATGTCATGTATGAATCTCCTTACTATCTTAAGCATTTAGATTTATGGCCAGCTCGTGAAATGTGTGCGTTAAAGTTATATGTAATTATTGACACATGTGTCTTATGTATTACTTGTATGATGTTTATTTTGCCATCATGTGTATACTAGCATTGCGATGCGCTATGAAAACTTTTTTCAAACATGACCGACCATTTTGGTAAGGAATTGTACGTAATTTTTGCTTATAAAATAATGGCTATGCGTATAGCTTTATGTGCTTTAAATCGTTCTGCACGATATGTTGCATTTGTTCATTATTACAACAGAAAAATCTGACTTTTATTTCCTCCGAGAAGAGAAAGTAAGTTTAAATCAGCTTGAATATAAGTGTTAATCGACTCCTAACAAAATATAAAATACACCATTTATATACTATATGCTATACTATATATATATATATATATATATATATATATATATATATATATATATATATATATATATATATATATATATATATATATATATATATATTTATATATATATATATATATATATATATATATATATATATATATATATGTATAATACTTATACATGCATATATATATGTGTGTGTGTGTGTGTGTGTGTGTGTGTGTCTTTCGACATGTTTAACAAAACGTGAGGCCTGAACCAAATACCAATCAACTTTAGTAATTTAGTAAAGACACACACTGTTTGGTTAGAATACAGTTTGCATAAATTAACATTCTGGAGTCTATACAAATGTATTTAAGGCACACAGTTTAACCATCTCACTACAGTTGTAAATTATTAAACATAAATGTCACTACTACTATATGAACCTGAAGATTGCATAGCTTAATACATGAATGTACTAGGTCAATCAGAATGGATGTTTAATATTGTATTATTTCATTATATTTTATTATCTGATAAGATTGTAAATAAAACGTGAAAATCAAAGATGGAATATCTTTGAGTGATACACACATACACAAACACACACACACACATATTTATGCTGTCATGTAATCACTAAGTACCTAATGTAAAATTTCAACTTATGTTTAGTGGATTGCATATTGATAATAGTTTGCCTTTCTTCGTACCACGGTTTAGGTTTTTAATGGTGAAAATTTAACAAAAGTTTCAAGGATGGAAGAAGACTGGAATTTACTCCATCTATACAATAGATAATTCCAGAGCAACTGGCATCTATCTCTGATATTTCAGGCCTCCCTGTCAAATTAGAATCATATTATGCGTTCATAAACGCAATACTAAATTCTTAGATCTGATTTGATCTCACAATTTACTTAGTCTCTAATCTTACATTCTCACCAAGCGATTTAAGATTTACTTTATAGCCAAAGATAGGTTGTTTGAAGTAGAATTTGACACGCTGGTATTTATAATATCTATATATTATCTCATTTAAAGTGGGTGTATTTATGCTAATATAATGACATATTTGCTTAAACGTATTATGAATGATAGGTGTCAAGCAATTTAAGTAGTAAACGAAGTTAATTAGAGTTGATAATTAGAAATAGGTTAATTATAGTAACTGCTAGCAGTATATCTAATTGAAATATTTACATGAATATAAACAATTTTTTATGAGAAATAGATAACGGTTTATTAAGTGTCGCTTTATGTTTAATCATCGGTGAGGTTTTAACGATGTGAGATATTCCTGTTAGTTTGAACAAAATTTAGGAGCTGGTTTCTAATTGCTGTTGCTATTTTTGTCTTTGCAGCTTCGTCTTTGCTGCAGGAAGATTCTCATTCTCCAAACCTAAATATAGTTGTTTATTATTATTCTCCTTATTTAGTAGTCTTATTTTCATCACGTGATTTCGCTGCACTGCCGAGTGCAGCTCTGTGTGCCTTGGATATGCGCTGTGGTTTATTGTGGTGCTCTTGTTTTTACTGTATTGAAAGTTCTTTATCCAGGTTGTGCGCGGGGCCTAGTAGTGCTATTGTTTTGTAAGTTATAGATATTCGCAAGTCATGCTGTTTTGGAAATGTATTTGTCAGAATTATTTTAAATCATACCTAATGTGCCTAGTATTATAGTGATTGTTTCTGCATTCAGGCTCCACGTTGGGTTTAACTCTATTTCTAGATAATCGTATTCTGAGAGTCTCTCCGTTTCTTTCAGGGAAAAGTTGTCATCTTTTGGTAATGATACATCAATTAGCAGGCATTTTATTTCTGGTCGATCTCTGATAACTACACCCGATCTATTAGACTTAATTTCTCAGTCTGTATGCATTGACTTTGTCATTTTCTGTGACATTTTCTGGGGTGTGTCTATACAATCTTTTCTTTGTTGTTATTCCATAGTGTTGGTATAGCTTCCAGTGTATATAGGTGCCAACTCTGCCATGTCTGGAGATATATTCCTTCTTAGCCAGGACTGGGTTATATATATTATTAATATGTTCTTTCTATCAGAGGTTTTGTTGGAACTTCCGGAGTCATGTATGCGTAGCGGGCTTGCTATCTGCAGCCTACGGTACCATGCATGTTTCTTAGCAAGCTCAACCTCTTATGTAATAATTACTCAACGTGGAGTTCTCAGCTAGCTACTTATTGGGCCGATAATCATATGAAGGTTACATCGCCATTTGGGAATCCCAAGTTAACTCACCGAAGGTGTAATTTGGAGTGAGTGGTGAAGCCGGAAGAAGAGAATACAAATTACAGCAACTGCCTTAATGAGCGAAGCGACCTTATTCTTAATTTCAAACGCAAATTATGCTTTACACTCTTACAGTACAATAATAATGCCTTCCCCGATAACACCCAAGCTAATCCCCCTACAGCCCTCCCACTTAAATTTCTTCTTCGTATTTATAACATTGCCTTTTGAGTTATTTTTAAAACGTATTTTCTTAACTTTGCGATGACTTTATATCTTCTGGGCTGCATATCAGGATATGATTGCACCTACGCATATCTCATGCTTTTCTTTATTCTTAGCAACTTTATACGATTCCCCACTCTCAAATATTTGATCTCTTTCTTCTCTTTTCTGCAAACATTTGTTCTTTTGTTTTGTGTTGTTTATTTCTTATTTCTATTCTGTTCTTGCTTCTCCACACCTTTCGAATTTCATCTTACTTAAGGTAATTTGAGATTTTCTAACGACAATATGTAACCTTCTTATAATTAAGGCACCTTCCGCCTGAAGAGTTGTTAGCTGAGTACACTACGTTTAATAATTATTACGTCACAGTATTTGCTAGCTAAGTCACCATATGTAGTTTGAATTTTACCTGTTACACTCATTCAATTTGAACTTTTATTCGCAGTCATTGCAAATTTGTTGCTAACCGTGATCTACACAGAAATTCTTTCTGCTTATCGAAATTCTATATTCGAAAGCCTAAAGCCGTCAACAACAATAAGTTATTATTATTCTTCCTGTATGTCGTTTTTTTATACCTACCACAGACTGCTACACTTAGATCCTTGGATTTTACAATTACATATACATTCATACACACACATACACACACTCACACGTACACCCATAAGCACACACATATATAAATATATGTATATATATGTGTTTGCATTTCTATGTATATATATATATATATATACATTTATATATATTCATATACACATCTATATGTACACACACACACACACACACACTCGCATATATATATATATATATATGTATGTATTTATACATACTGCCAAATATATGTTTGTAACATCTATATATATATAAATAAGGATAAGATCGATATTTAAAATATTGATCTTATCAAGTGGTCAGCATGGGAATAAAAACCATCAAAGGTAATAATTATTTAAAATTATAATACAGGGTATCTAAGAGATACCACCACGCTGAAAAATAGCAGTCAAATCCTGACTCTAAAACCACAATAAATGTCCACATAGCATGAGTAGCGAAGACGAAGACCAAATAAACCAGTAAAAATAACAAGATAATTCCAAATCCTGGATTTCTGGCTTTGCATAAATAATAATGCTTTGCCTTCATCAGTGGAATATACTCAAGTACATAAATACAAATACATGTATATAAACAGTATTCTTACATATACGGACGTATACATACATATATATGCACGTATGCACATGACTAGCTTAAATAGTTTTTTTAGGCGGGCTATTTAAGCTAGTCGTGTGCATACGTGCATATATATGTATGTATACGTCCGTATATGTAAGTATACTGTTTATATACATGTATTTGTATTTATGTACTTGAGTATATTCCACTGATGACGGCAAAGCATTATTATTTATGCAAAGCCAGAAATCCAGGATTTGGAATTATCTTGTTATTTTTACTGGTTTATTTGGTCTTCGTCTTCGCTACTCATGCTATGTGGACATTTATTGTGGTTTTAGAGTCAGGATTTGACTGCTATTTTTCAGCGTGGTGGTATCTCTTAGATACCCTGTATTATAATATTAAATAATTTTAAATAAATTATATCTATCTATCTATCTATCTATCTATCTATCTATCTATCTATCTATCTATCTATCTATCTATCTATCTATATATATATATATATATATATATATATATATATATATATATATATACATATGTATGTATATATTTACACACACATACACATACACGTATATATTTACGCATGTTATATCTATCGTACCCATAATTCCAGATTCCAGTGCGGCTTCTGTATTTTCACTCAAGGCGTTCAAACAAGATTATATTACAACACGTACACCTCCAATATCAGAGATGTTTCCATTCCGACATTCAAAATATTTGTAAGAAGTAGATATTAAGTACGACTCTGAAGATCAGTTGAACTTTGCTGGTGGACTTCAAACTTTAACTGCACTGTTTGTTGTCTGGTAGCTGCCGGCTCTATGAAGTTGGAACGGAACTATAGCACTAAACCTATTTCAGTCTTAGGAGAACTGGTGCGTTTCATGCATCAAAACAAATCCGGAAGCGTTCATGATTTTCATTGGTTATTTATGTCTAAAACATTCATTCACACTGATTCACAAAGACACATGCACACCCACAGCTGATCATAATGCAGATTTGGAAATATACTTATTTCACACGCACTTTCAGCAGCTCCATGATCTCCCACAGACATAAGAGAGACCCTTGTTTTACACACAAACACTTATGTCATTAATATCATACGTGTACATTTCCACACACACACACACAGACCACACATACCGCACATACACACACATACACACAAACACACACTTAAACGGAATATTTAGAGTGAAGCTTTGTTGTATGAGGCTGAGGCAATGTAACATGAAATATAAAATTGATCACAAAAATTAAGTTAAGCGACAGTCAAAGGTTTATTTTAGATTTCGATAGTTCTGTGCTGTAACCCTTTGCCCAGGACACAGGAGAAATGAGAGGACATCCGTCGCTGCTCAGATAAGAGCGAGAGGATAGTGACATGCACAGACATATGTTGTTAGTGTATCCAACCTACCCCGTGTAAATCTTTTCGATTCTTTAAAGTTGGTCTCAAATTCTAAATACAAAGGGGGTACATTCATTCAAAATTTGCCTATATCACGCTGAGTGACCATGGTGGGCACTCTGCAGTTCTGACGATTCTGTAGGTACATGTGCATATTAACACCAACAGAAGAGCCTGCTACAGGCTCAATCACTATAAATATAAACACACAAGAAACAACCCCGAAGGACAATGCAACAGTAGATCCCTAAATTGCTGCCCACAAGTCCATGATCTTGGACCCCAACAGAATAGCAAAGACTTATATCGGAATGACCGGCGACTTGGGTCGGTGTCTTGTAAGCCCGGACCGAACAATGCATCATGTGTGGAATTTGTAGAGAGGGACTG
>NC_142933.1:6361063-6381063 GCF_046866305.1 Octopus bimaculoides | reverse complement strand
CGTGGGTTATTCGTGGGAAGTACTTTCGGGTTACGTTTATATAGGGGATCGAATAGTTGTGTCGTTCCTCTGGAATTTAATAACCTCAACAAAATAGAAGTTTTTTGCAGGCATTCAAGCACTCATTAAAATTCAAATCCTCCATGCTTCACCATGACAAGACGATGCCACGAACGCGATATGTCAATTTTGCGTATCTATGATCTTGAAAATATTTCCTACACACGTGGAATTGTGGAATGTTTGTAGGTCTTTGAAAAGAAGATTGCATCAAAAAACGTTCTGTCCCTTATTGTTTGAATTGTGAAGACACGTGGCGCTGATGGCCCCATGCTCTTTCACGATCACATTCTGTTCTTAAGCAAAGCACGCCATTTTACGTTGCCCCCGTCCGTACAGGCGTAGACGAGTGACCCTCTTATACTCTAGCGTCCACTTAAGGTAATTGTTTGATCGCGGTCACTTATACCCCACAGATGCATGGTAACCGACTCTTGGCAACGAAACAGTTTTTACACACTTAAATATAGTGTCTGCAAGAAATGAAAATATCAGCAAATGCCTTTCATTCCGCTGAAAGTTTAAATGCTGACATTCATATTCACAGCAAAAATAAAAGAGCAAAAATACAAAAATATAGATATAACACACAAGAGTCAAAATTTAATATCTGAAACCACACTTGTGAGTTCAATTACAACGACTATTATTGCAGTAAATTTGCTACAATTAATTTTATTAAATTTAGCCAATTTGAAGTATTTCTTTTTTGTTTATATGTTATCAGCATCATATCCATTCTAATTTCATTTCAATTTATTAAATTTTCAGAAATGTATTTTATACTTTGTTACATACTGCTCCGACGTCGTTCTCGATGGGAATACTATATGTATGTGTATGTGTGTATGTATGTATATTATGCATACATATATATATACATAAATACATGTGCATAGATATATGTGTTTTCGTGTGTGTCTATGTTTGTCTTTTGCAAAGGAGATAAAACAATGAGATGAATTTAAGTATATACCAGTATGTAAGAAAAATATAACACACAGGTGCTCTACAGAGCTTAAAAGGGCACTAAGCGCCAGGCGGATAATATTGAAGGCCAAGTCACGTGCTAAAATGATATCAAATAATGAAACTCCCCATATTCCATCAATGTTCTAATTAAGCCTCAAAAACATTACATAAACATAAAAGTAAATTGTTTCTATTATTATAAATCAAAACAAAAGAATATAAAGTCACTTATGTGTATAAAAGATGGGTACAATTAATGCTGAGATTATAGGACGGTTAATCGTATGAGAGAAATAACCATGAAACAAACATTTTAATAAGTAAGCCTTAATCGCAAAAATAAATGCCCCAAGGTAGGAGAGAAAATCACTAATTAAATCTAATCATTAAAATTATAAAAAAAAGTGGCTGCAAAACAGGAAACGGATACTAATAGTATATACAGGTATTTTATCCCTTAGTCGGTTACTAGTAATGCTAAATCTATTTATATATATATATATATATATATATATATATATATATATATATATATATAGTTTGTGTCTGTGAGAGAAAGAGAGGCAGACGGAGATAGAGAGTGAGAGTGAGAGAGAGAATAACATGACAGATGAAATTGTTATATTCTTGATATATCTGGTTTCTGTTAATCTCACATATTGCCTGCGTCTTCGTTCTTCTGCGTAATAGCCCTGCAGTAGTTGCATGTTTCGCTACCGGATTATAAAACAGAGAGTGTTTAACATGGTTACTATCAAGAAGTACAACGAAGACAGTAAATTGTCGCGCATCTGTTTATATAATGTGTGTGAGTGTGGTGTGTATGTGTGTGTGTATGTGTTATATATATATATATCACGGCCTGGCCCGTCGAGGACGGTCTATGCTTATTCATTATTTTTGCCAAAGGACGTACTCAAATTTGTTTACTGATCAAGTGAATGTGCTGTACATGAGCTCTCTCCCTGACTGAGGCGTGGGTCCTTGCTGTAAGTAGATTTGACTCAGGCGTCGGTTCCTGTTGGTAACAGAAATACGGATTAAGATATTCTGAGCGCGTAAATATTTTAAGAGAGAAACAAAGAAGTAAGAAGAGTTGTGATGTTATGTCTGTACAACAGGGGTTCACTTGATAAAGCGTGAACGAGTTACAGAAACATAGAGAAAGAGAACTTAGGAGATGGATAGAGAGAAGGAAAGGGTTACCTGTCAGTGTGAATGCGTGTGTGTGTCTGAAAGAGCGAGAGAAAGAGAGAGAGAGAGAGAGCGAATATTAATATAAGTAATAGAAAGGGGAAAGAAATAAGTACCAGATCAACTTAAAATGTCTCAATGAATTAATATCATACAGTTTAAATAGAATGTTTTATGTATATATATATATATATATATATATATATATATATATCATACAGTTTAAATAGAATGTTTTATGTATATATATATATATATCAGAAATATAGACGCGTAGCATTTAAAAAATATATATATTTACACTTCTATGAGATGATTGATAAATTATTGGTGATTTAGCAGTGTCAAATTAGGGTGACAGTTTTTGTTTTGAAATCATCCATCCTCATCCCTCCTATAATATTACGTTTCTGACTTCCGACCTGAACGTCAAAGAGGTTGATGAAGAAATAAGTGAAAGATAGCATTCCTATTGATTGGTTTCAAAAAATGTTTAATATAGAGGAAAATTACCCATACCCCACTATCGAAATACATACATACGTACATACGCTCAGACAAACACAGACACACAAATGTGTGTGCGTGTGTATCCCTGTTGTCTATGTATATATCTATAAATATATATAATTATATACATATATTTTTGAATATATATATATATATATAATTATATATCTATCTATCTAACTATATATCGCTCTCTCTCTATATGTATCTCTCTCTCACGTTATACAAAGGAGAAACTTTTGTTACATGTCAATGCGCGGTTATGTTTGACAGTATCAGAGAATCAGTGTGTGTGAATGGGTGTCAATTGTGTATATGTGGCCGTGAGTATGTCTGTTTGAGTGTGTGTGTGTGTGTATGTGTGTGTATCTGAGTGCTTGTGTGCGTGTTTCTGTGTGTAGATATTTCGTATCGTTGTTGTTGGTTTCTAAGTGACGGAATGAAATAGTTGTCAGAAGTTAACGACAGCCAGGAGGTAATTGAACTTAGATCGTGGTGGAAACTGGGTTCGCTTTATTGGATTAGCAATATAATCAGCAGTGTAATAATGAGAAGAAAAAGTTATATGTAAAATCGTTATGCATTCACACACACACACACACACACATAAATGTATAATCCAGCTTTGTCTCCAACCAGTTGGATTAGCAATCTCTCAGTGATCAGCTCGTAGATGGTGCGGCGAAAGTTTTATTATTATTATTATTAAATGATTTAATAAAGTTAAACTTTTGGTTTATTTGTGAAGGGTTAAAAATGTCATTCAGTCTGAGATTGATTTTATCCAAATGTTTTCTTCTATGTTACTAATGTGTCATTGAAACTGAAGCAATTCTTTTTAACGACGCCGCCATTGTTGTCCTTGTCGCAGCCATCGTTATGGTCGTTGTTGTTATTGCTGCCGTGGCGGTGGTTGTAGAAACCGATTTCAGTTGCTCCGACAAACTCTGTAAGAACAGACAATGAACTATTGTCAAGCGTCCCATTCCGCAATGCTTAACATCCAAGTTTGAATCTCAAAATCCTCGTTGTGTCCCCAATAAAACAGTTTCCTGAGCATGTCATTAACCCCATATTAATCCCCATTTTCTCAACAAGTTTCTTAAATCTGGTTCATAAATCTCAAATTGTCCCTACAGCAACTGCGATCACAATTTCTTCACTGCCCACATTCATGGGCAATTTCTTGTTGTGGCTTTTACTTCTCAATCCACTACCACCACCACCACCACCACCACTAGGATCAGGTTTCAATACTGTGCGTGATTGTGGTTTTAAACTAGTTTGTCACCTTCCTATTATTCCGATTTGGCACCACATCACTATTATCTGTTCCTTAACACGGAAAAAAAAAAGAAAAAAAACACTAGTTCAGGAACCAGTATTGCACTGAGGATGAAGTCATATTTGCAGTTGATGACATTTTTTACCAATAAGATGATAGCCTCTTCATCAATCGGATCCTAGCATAGCAACATCGATGGGAGAAATGTATAGACCGCAAGTCGGATTATGTTGAAAGATAAATCTCATGATGTCACATCACATGAGAATATCTTGGTCAGCCTATGTAATTTTCAGCCGACCCTCGTATATTAATTATATCTATTGAAGGTTTGGTTGGTAAGGTGCGTCGGATGGTTGGGTGAAGGCTATTAGGCCGAATCTTCGAAGTCACAGTCACCAATCTCCTTGAAATAATATAATAAATTGAACTCTACAAAAACATTAAACTAGTTTTCATTTTAATATAAAACCGCATTCATTATAATGTGATATAAAAAGCCAGCAAACGTTATGTATACAACATATCTAAAGTACATATATACATACGTATGTGCGTACACAAAGGTGCATATATGCTTGTATTTAAATGTGTATATGTGTAATTCTGTGTACTTATGTGCTTATATAGTTTAGTATATATGTTTATAGATGTATGAGACATATTTCAATTTCCATTCAATATAATTATGCAGTATATATTAATCGCACCTCTCATTCAAAAGCTTCTATTGCCTTCAATCTACTTACCTCTAGATAATTCTATGATATTTTAACAGCTCTTCGCACACTCAATTTAAATTAGACAATTTAATTGTCTGACAAAACCACGTTCCACGCGATAAAACTGTTGCTTATGAAGCTGATTCGGCGAATATCTTGCTGGACGTGATATACATATTTATAAAATTTCCAACGCTTTATTTTTATTTTTAATTATGTGCTTTTGCTCCTTGGTCTATCTATCTGTCTATCTATCTATCTGTCTATCTATCTATCTATCTATCTATCTATCTATCTATCTATCTATCTATCTATCTATCTTTCTGTCTGTCTGTCTGTTTCTGTCAGTCTGTCTCTCTCTGATATCTATCTATCTATCTATCTAGTTTTTAGTTTACTTAAAAACTGAATCTCATATGTATATATATATAAGCGCGTGTGTGTGTATGTGTGTGTATATATGTGTATGTATGTATGTATTAATGTATGTATGTATGTATGTACGTATGTATGTATGTATATATGTATGTATGAATACAGGGTGCGGTGAATCGTTTAAATTATGCAAAAAGGAAAATAACACTCACAGCTCATTTTAACAAATAAATTTACCAAAATTACATTAAAATATCTTGAAAATATACTAAAGAGTAAATTCAATCAATACAATCGCTTTTGGCTTCAACCACGTCATCCAGACTACATCTGAATCTCCTGCAAATCTTCTGGACAGTCTCCTTGACTAAGTTGGTGAATGCTGCCATAATCTTTGCCTTCAGTTCATCTTTGGTGTTACAAGGAATTTTGTTGGTCTCTAACTCAGCTGCACCGTACACGTAATAATCAAAGGGACTGCAGTTTGTGGAGTTGGGTGACCAGCTTTTAGGGCTAATATGGTCGAAAAATTGTCTGACTGCCATGACTGGGCTCTTCTGCTTGTGTGACATGGTGCAGAGTCCTGTTGCCGGACGCAGAATGTTAAAATCAAAATTAAATCCAAAACCAGATCAATTACTGCCATAGATCTCGTCCGATTCTCCTAAAACTGTCATTCGAGCAATTTTAAACTGAAAGTCACGTTATTGATTGAACACAGATCGACGAAAGGCAACGATGATCTCTGTGAGATTTCAAAATGTAGGACGCGAGAAAAAAATGTGGTCAAATATCTTGTCCAAGACTCTAACAACTCGGTTCATCAACACAGAATATGGAGAGACGAAACTAATTGTTCTCAAATTTATCAAATCTATCGTTTTAGCGTTTTTTGTTTGGCCATTATTAATATTGAAAATCAACATTTTGCTGATGAAAGAAATCCATTGCAATATTCAGTCGTGTCCTATTATATTCTGATGGGAACGCTGAGCTACTACTACTACTACTACTACTACTACTACTACTACTGCTACTACTACTACTACTACTACTACTACTACTACTACTACTACTACTGCTGCTGCTGCTGCTGCTTCTGCTACTACTACTACTACTACTACTACTACTACTACTACTACTACTACTACTACTACTACTATAAATAATACTAAAAGGTATAATTTCAATAGTTTTTCCATTTTCGCAAACGTCATTGACAGGATTGAAACCAAAGCGCGAACGGACCGCGCGTGAGTCTCTGTTAGCAGGTTTTTACTCACTCCTTTTCATATTTTGTCTCTAAAACATGTTGTTAAAGCAATTTTCTCTTAGACAAAATCAACCGAATCATGCCTATTAACCGTCTATATACATTAAGTATGAGACATTGAGGACTCTTTCAATTGCGTACACCGACTTTTTGCACGTAGAAGGAGTAAATTTTACGGTGATTACATAAATGGTGGGGCTTAATGGAATTATAAGAAATAAACTGTTATGAAATAACGTCAAAAAAACGAAGAGAAAACAAAAAGAATATGATACTGGTAACTCCAAAGGACAACGAAGTAAAAGAAACATATTACCTCATTTCAATGAAGCCAGGAAATACAATTCAAATAAGAACTGTGCACATATTTTGTAGTGTAATGTCAATAGATGAGGCAATATAAACACTGCACTTGTACAATGCTCATATGAATGTAATCGGTTGTGCAGTGAAAGAAGAGAATTTAGAGGGAAATAAACAGCAGAATGTGATGTTTGTAAAGAGAAACAGTCTCTATACTAATGCATCTTGGGAATGATTAATGGTGGAAATAAATATATGACGAAAACATCCTTACTGCTCAATTATTGAAGTTGAACAAGGCACAAGGTTTATAGTAGAGTACTGCTTCTTGTATATATGGCACGTTGCCACTATTACACAGAAAACGACTACGACACCGTCCTCACAAAAGTCATTCAGATAACTAGAATATTTCTAAGAACAAAATTACAATAGAAAAGCAAGAATCACCGAAAATAGGAACAAACACATTGGAATAACTTTGATACTCCAATGGCAGATGATTTCAACCACTTCTCACCGTTACTTTACAATCCTATCGTTATACGAGGTCTAATCAATAAGTATCAGGACATAGTAACGAAGCTAATGCAGGCAGTGTGAAGCCGCTTGGCAAAGATTGACCGTGAACACTGCTTTGCATGCGCGCTAAGTTTTAACATTCGAGCTCACTTCCGCTATTTACAGCTGTGCTTGGAAGGAAGGTGTGTAGCATGTAATCTTCTCATTGACCATGACAGATAAAGTTAACATAGCGATACCTACTCAGTGGTCTACACATAGTTTCAGAAAGTGTATGCGGAGGAGTGTATGAGCCGCGCACAAGAAATTAGCAAAATGTGGAACCTGAAGACTAAAACAATACCTGTTGTCATAGGTGCCCTAGGAATCATAGCAAAGGGGGTTGATTGCTACATAACTCAGATATCAGGAAACCCCAAAATGGCAGAAATTCAAAAGATAGTGCGCATGGGAACTGCCCATATCCTATGTAAAATACTGTCAAAATTTAAAACAAATGTATTATTTTCTTATGTTTTCTTAAACATTCTCTAGAACAATACATTGTGCAAAACCAAATATATGACACCCTTGGCATAACACCAACTTGAACTTCTAACTTGCTGTGTCTTGAGGTCTCTGAGTGAGATGTAGAGCTAACTTGTAGAAATACAAACCAAAAGTGAAACATAAAATAATAATATGGAGCAGAAGAAGAACAAAAACAAGAACAGGTGACAAATAGTGTTAGATCATTTATGTAGCCATGCCAAGTGACATGATCTTCGTGAGTAAAGAGGTTGAAAAAAACACCAAGTACTCCGAATTGAAAGTGGGAATGGTAAGATTGCATGGAATGTGAGAGGGAAAAGTAAATGAGATACCAGAGGTGATTAGAGCGCTGGGCTCAATGCCATTAAAACTTCAAGACTTCTTAAGGCAACTGAAAATCCCATGCAAGATTGATGTCTTGCAAAAAGCCGCCATAATGGGCACAGCGCACATCATAAAGAAAGTATTATCTGTCTAAGGTCTTTGTTGTGACTTGGCAGATGACTAAAAACTTCGGTGCATTTGTACCCACACTGTGTTACGAAGAAATAATAATAATAACAACAACAACAACAACAACAACAATAATAATAATGATAATACTGATGATGATGATTATGAGGAGGAGAAGACGGGGGCTGATGATGATGATGATGACAAGGAGAATGAGGAGGGGATGAACAATGTGTTGATGGAGGAAACGATCTCTTTAATGACCACCTAGCGTTTACTAAAAGATCTTGGATGCTGCGGGACTGTGCATTGTGGAATTGCAGGAATGCGCGTAGAAAGAGAAACGGTGAATAATTCTTGGAATGAGGTAAACTGTCGATGGGCTACCCGTGGTAATCTAAAAAAAACGAAAGAGAAGGTGCAAGCTTATATAAATAAATTCCTCACAATCTGATCTGGATGTTTGCTCTGCAGTTAGTTTGCCCGCAACTGGCACCCATTTCAAAGAAGAAATGATAATTTCTGTCTCTTCTTAACATTTATACGCCTGTATAGAAGTACAAGATATAAACTTGTTTTTTAAAGATACATCGTTTTTAAACATCGTTTCCTAACATATAAAACCCATCTAAGCGTGCATAAATGACAATAAATCTTTGCGAATACATAATTAAAAATATAATATTTTCCTACATAAAATTGGATTGTTATAAATATGAAAATTTACATTAAAAATACAAAGAAACATTAACAAATATAATGAACGAAGACAATAAATAAGGGGAAAAAAATTACCTCATTTCACGGCCATATAATTTTTACTTGATAGCTTGAAATTATTTCTTTTGAAAAGAGCCATAACATCTACAGTCTTTAAATGGCTACTATACTGCTGGACCATATTTATCAGTGATTTCTTTCTAATTAATCGTCCTACTTTCCACTCAGAAATCTGTATTTTGTCTTTGTTCTTCAGAAAGGCAGAAAAATATCCATGCATACGCTCACCTACATTTTATCATACTTAAACCGAAGACATACGAATGTAGGCATATATATATATATATATATATATATATATATATATATATATATATATGCATATATATATACCCCTACCTAATATATATTCCTGTGCCTCTCTATCTATCTATCTGTCTATCTATCTATTTATCTATCTATCTATCTATCTATCTATCTGTCTATCTATCTATCTATCTATCTATCTATCTATCTATCTATCTGTCTGCCTGTCTGCTTGTCTATATCTAGACACACTCACACTTACACTCACACAACACACATGCACCCTGTTATGAGTCAATATGTATGTTAGTACATATATACATACATGTATACATACATAGATACATACATAGATACATACATACATACATATATATATATATATATATATATATATATATATATATATATACATATATATATATATATATATATATATATATATATATATATATATATATATATACATACATACATAGATACATACATACATACATACACACACACACACACACACACACACACACACACACACACACACACACACACACACACACACACATATATATATATATATATAGTAAAGTGTATTTACCGAGGCAACGTGGCAGTTCAACGCAGGGTGATGTAACTACATTTTAAGCCCAGCAAAAAATCTTTTACACCTTGCTACTGAGATATGATGTGTATCTGTATTATGTGAGCAAGGGAGTCCACTGCTCTCTTTCTAGCCGTAGCGACACCTGTACACCAAAGGTTTCTGAGAAATATATAATATAGCTAGAGAGAAATGGCAAAGGATAGAGAGGAGTGGAGTGATATCTGCAGCGTCAGAGAGTCGTGTTCTAAGCAAGTTAAGAAAAGTATCAACGCTGATTATTGCAGTAAATGATTTAGAAATAATCAGCGTATGAGATTGTTTATATGTGAATGTTTCCATAACTTGATCCGGCATCTCTTGTTGTTGTAACAAACAGCTGCACATAGCGAATGACTTCATCGGTGGATACTGTACCATTCTGATGTTGGTTGGCATTTCACAAACCGCATCATATCGTCTCTCTTTATTCAGATGAATGTTGAAACTTTCCATTTTATGTTGTACTGTATTACTAATTTCGTTGATTCTGCTGTGGTGAAATGAAATCTTTCATTTTCTTACGGAAATCGTTGACTAGTGGCATAAATGACTTAGCTTGCTAATTTCCCATAGGAGAGAGTTAGATCTTCGTTTGCTGAACAAGAACTTTTTGCTGTACAGTGAATGTATAGACACATACATACTCATTCCTTCATACATACATACATACATACCGAAATGCCTACATTTATGCAGACATATGGACTTATATACATATACATATATGTGTGTGTGTGTGTTACACAAGCACACGCACACACACTCACAAACACACACATATATGTGTATAGGCGCTGATGTGGCTGTGTGGTAAGAATCTTCCTTCCTAAGCTCATGGTTCCGGTTTCAGTCCCACCACGTGACTTCTCGGGCAAGAGTCTTCTATATATAACCTCGACCCGACTAAAGCCTTTTGAGTGGAGTTGACAGACGGAAACAGAAAGAAGATCGTTGTATATATGTGCGTGTGTTTTTGTCTGTGTTTGTCCCGCACCATCACGAGACAACCAATGTTTATGTGGTTATGCTACCGTAACATTAGCGGTTTCTCAAAAGGGAACGATAGAATAATTACTAGGCTTACAAAGAATAAATCTTGGGGTCGATTTGCTCGATGTTCGACTGAAAACCTTTAAGGCTTTACTCTAGGATGACCGCAGTTGAATGATTGAAACGTGTAAAAGAATACAAGAATATATATTTATACATATAAATGTAGGTATCGGCCATTCCACAACGTAACCTCGTGGATATCGTTGGCGATTTTTTTTCTTCCTCCGTCTTCCCTTCTTTGGACTTTCCTATGTTTCCGACGAAGAGCTCCGCTCGAAACGTCAAATTCTCTTTCTTTCGTTTCCCGAGGGTCCAGTAGTAGTACAATCTGTATCACGTCCTCGCGTTGTTGTTTTTTGTCGTTTTTCTTTTTTGAACTTATATATATATATATATATATATATATATATATATATATATATATATATATATATATATATATATATATATGTACCTATGTATATATATATATATATATATATATATATATATATATATATATATATATATATATATATATATATATATATATATATATATATATATATATATGTACCTATGTATATATATATATATATATATATATATATATATATATATATATATATATGTGTACCTATGTATATATATATGTATATATATATATATATATATATATATATATATATATATATATATATATATATATATATATATATATATATATATATATATATATATATATATATATATATATGTATGTATATATGTATGTATATTTATATAAATATATATATGCCTACTCACACATAAGGATGCGTAAGATATTTGTGGATAGATTTATGTTTATAAAATAATAGATATATATATAATAACAGATAATAACTCTAATTATCACAAAATGCTATAAGGATAAGCATAAACCTTCTTAAGACACCTTCAGTTTCTAAATCATCTACATCAAGTGGTCCTGGTTGATTTGCACATTACTCCGACTATGGCAGCTTTCAAAGAATCATTGGTTTTATGGGCATGTTCATTGAACTCTCTCTCAACATCGCTCCACATGTAATAGTCCAATAGATTGAGATCTGGGGAATTAGGAGGCCAAATGTCAGGTGTTATGCAATCATAAACGTTATTAGCCATCCCTTCCTGTGTTACTTGAGCTATGTGAAATAGTGCAGAGTTTAACTGAAACACATATGGCCTTCCATTGCATACACTATCTCTTCAAGGCTTAATTATTTCCAGGACCAAAATGTAGGCAGCAGAGTTAACTCCAAGGCCTTGTGGAAAGAAGGTTGGAGGCATCCCATGTCCTTCATTGCTGACAACCCCTAAAACCATCACAGTTGCAGGAAATATTGCATGCATAAAACCTGGAACTTCAGACGGTTCTGCACATAACTATCTGTCATTTCTTCTATTAACATTTTGATCTTGGTCGAAGTTTTCTCCTTTGAGAAAAACCAAATCAAATCTTCTGCTAGACTTTTTCAGTTTGTTTAAGAGCATTTTAGGTCTGATATAGTGAATTTTTATTTTGCTTTTTCTGACAAATTAACCTTTCCTTCTCATATAAGACTTACATCTGATGTCTTCGTAGACAATATTTCTGACTGGTCCGTCTGACACACAGAGACCTTTTGTAATTGACCTTATGGACTTTCTTTGTATTGTAATCAATGGTCTGTCGAACTTGGTGGATAAATTCAGGTTTTCTGATTATTTCAGAGCGTTTACAATGCTTTTAATGCTTTTTGTACTGGTGATACGTTTTCAACTTAACTCTGTAGCCCCTTAAAAACTTTGTAGACGAAAAGCCTGGCAACTTTTAAAAATCGAGATACTTCTAAGTCGTTATGATCGGCATTTATAACCACAACAATAACAGCATGCTCCTTCATTTCTTGAGTAAGCTGAGGACCGCCAGTATTAATTTCTGAAACAACGGTTATACTGAATTATCAAAAAAATGCAGCAATGACCCCAAAAATGTATGTCTTCAAATAGATTGCTCATCTTGTACACATGTATAATATGTACTTAAACTTGTGGTTGTATGTAGGATTTGTGCATTGCGTATGTGTATGTATTTGTGTATATGTGAGTGTGTATTTGGATGCAATCTTGTTTGAGTAGTTAGAGAGTTCTCTTCGCACACATGAAGTCCCTGGTTCGGTCTCACTGTGTAACATGAACTAAATGCTACCTTACAATATTCTTATTTTGAATCAAACTCTCTGAGTAAACTCGGATGAACAGAAACTTTTCAAACGCCCTTCGAATGGGATATATCTGTAATTCTAATGTTCGTCCCTTTTCCCTCCCACACACTGAGTATATTTGAATCTATCACGAATTAAGCTAACGTTACACGTGTCTGTGGAGTACTAAACTGCCTCGATGAAATTACGAGTGTTGAACGGAAGGCTCTTTTTGGTATTCACAAACTTTCATCAACTTCCGTTTCAAAGGAATGGTTATAATATAGAAGCATGCATTGTCCTAAACCCGTTTCCATCTTCTGAAGTTGATAGTGGTGTGCTTAGCGTGAGTGGTGAACCTTTCGTCCGAAATTCCATACCATAGGAAACGCCATTAGCTGAGGATAGATGGAGTATAAAGCTATCCGATTTCCTAAATGTTATGCTGTCTTTTACGCATTTGGTACACAAGGAAGACAAGTAAAGAGTTTCTAATTTGGTAATAAGACTCCTGAAATTTGAGGATTGGGAGTGGGGGAGCGGATTACATCGATTGTAACATTTGACTGGAATCTATTTTACCGACTCCAAAAGGATGAAATGCAAAATTGAACTAAAGGGAATTTGAACTCAGATCGTTAACAAAAAAATGGGAAAATGCTGACGGGCATATTTTTCGGGTGTGCTAAGGATTGTGCCAGCCCGTACCATAGTGTAGATTGATAAAAGGAAAAAAAAAAGAGGAAAAAAGAAAGACAAGTATTCAGTGCTTCAAAGTCGAAGTTACAGATTTTCAGTGAGATAATAGATCGAACAATATGCAAATATACGTAGAAATTGGATGATATTAAACACACCATAGTAAAGAAACGCTATTTGTCAGAGTATTTTGTTTTATGTATACCAATTAATCTATCTATCTATCTATCTATATATATATATATATATATATATATATATATATATATATATATATATATATATATATATATTACAAAGAACAAAACTTAAGACCTTTCTTACACGGTCCAACACCAGTAATTCTTACAGGTTTCCAGAGACATTGAGACATTCAGGACCTTAAAGTTGATAGAGAGTGTAAAATAAAAACTTAAATATGAGAGACAGTGAAAAATAATCTACGCAATCATATTTTCATTTATATTTTGTTCATTGCATTTTATATGAAAATTCAAAATGTGGTTTCTTCATCGATTTTTATTATATTTATGACGTAACCAGTGTTTCATAGCGCACTCCCTCTTTTCTTTAAAAAAAAAAACTTCTCTTTCGAAAACTACGTCTTTGTGCGGTTTAAGTTGAACGTCATTACATTGTCATGTGTGTCGAACGCTTGTAAATAATACAAACATTCTTCTTCTTCTTCTTCTTCTTCTTCTTCTTCTTCTTCTTCTTCTTCTTCTTCTTCTTCTTCTTCTTCTTCTTCTTCTCCTTCTTCTTCTTCTTCTTCTTCTTCTTCTTCTTCTTCTTCTTCTCCTCCCCCTCCTCCTCCTCCTCCTCCTCCTCCTCCTCCTCCTCCTCCTCCATTCCTTATTTCAAATTTCTTTTCATATTATTTCTCTATTGCCGTTGTAATTGTAACGGTAGAAATTGCTGTTGTTATTATTATTATTATTATTATTATTATTATTATTATTACGAACATCACCTTTATATTACCTTGGCTCCAGAGCGCATCATTACATATTGTCTTGCTCAGTTGTATATTATTTCATTCTCGGCTTCATTTCACACTTTTTACTATTGTCCTGTATTGGTCCTTATTATCATCAACATTATTATTTATATTACCGTTATTCTTGTTATTATTCTTGTTATTATTATTATTATTATTATTATTATTATTATTATTATTATTATTATTATTATTATTATTATTATTATAGTCACAATAGATATTATTATTACAATTGTCATTATTATTTTTAGTGTTATTTCCTTCTGTAGCTCTTGTCGTGACTCCATGGAAAATTATCATTATTGTCTTGACTCTATTGCATACATATAATTGTAACCATTCTGTCTACTCCACCCTATTATAAGAAGACATCTCTCTGTCTCTCTCCCCTTCTGCCTGTCTCTCTCTCTGACTTCCCAATATAATCTTTCTATGTTAAACATTTTATATGTTATGAACAATTGAAATATCTTCGTTAGACTTTATCAGGAATTTAGTCGTTGTCCGTCATTTTCCTCTACTTGCGAACAACGAATTTCAAAGGACATCACAACTAACAAGCACAATTTCTGTATGATGCATTCACACACATATACATGTTCACACATATATCGAAATGCATACATAGATATATACATATATACATAAACACACATGCACATATATAAACGTGTGTGAACGTGAATTTAGTTAAAAGTATGCACAAATATACACAGATTTAATTATATATAAACATATATAGATATATACATGTATATATATATATACACATACATTCATGCAGGTATGTATCAATCTCTTTCTTTATCCCTCTCTCTCTCTATCTAACTCTCCATCTAGCTGTGTGTCTATCGATCGAGCTATCTATCTATCTATCTATCTATCTATCTATCTATCTATCTATCTATCTATCTATCTATCTATCTATCTATCTATCTATCTATCGTTTTCACATGTATGTATACATATATATATATATATATATATATATATATATATATATATATATATATATATATATATATATATATATATATATATATATATTTCAGTTGTAACGACAATCCCATCATGAATGTAATAAATAGAAATAAGGAAATAAACACCCATAGATTCGAAAAAATTCATTGAAACAAAACAATTCACGGAAGAATCCTGGAATCTATCTTTCATAATTTACGTGTGAGGTTAGGAGAGAGAGAGGAGAGAGAGAGAGAGAGAGAGAGAGAGAGAGAGAGAGAGAGAGAGAGAGAGAGAGAGATTGGGGTTGAAAATGGGAAAGAGAGGAGAAAAGGAGACAAAATAAACGAGAGGAAGAAATAGAGAACTTTAGAGGCGGAAGGACGTGTGAGAGAGAAAGGAGAAGGAGTGGAGTATGAAAGCCAGTGCAGATTGTAAAGGGGGATGAAAGGAATGTGCGGAGAGAAATAGACTGAATTTAATGAGAGAACCAATGTAGAATATTAGTGATACGTATTGGAGTGAAAGTAGAGTGAGAAAGTAAAGAAGGAGAATCAGAGACAAGGTGTGAGTGAGAGTGTGAGGAGAGAATGGTATTAAGAATGTATGAGGGAGTTACAAGAGGAAAAGAAAGTATAGAGAGAGAGTGGGGAAAGTTATCCAATAGTTAATGAAACAAGCAATTATTTTCACAATCGACAAAAAGAAATCGAATGACACAAATGGCAAAGGAAAAAAGAAAAGGAAATAAGGAAGAAAGAAAGATGCAGAGAAGAGAAACAGTAACGGTAACAAGTGAGGAGGGGGGGTGTAGTCAGATATAAATGAGGAAACACAGGCATACACAGAAATGCACAGGAAACGAAATAATAAAAAGAATAAAAAACACGAGGAAACAAAAACTACAAGAAATATAGAAAATCAATTACAAATGGAGGATGAAGCAGATTTTTCAAGAATTAAATTTAACAGGTATTTATGCAAAGAAATGAATTCTTATTGAAAGGTCTGCGATAAATAGTGACTTTGGACAGAGTAGACAGTCAGGACTGGAAGACTTTGAACGAATGTACAAAATACATTTGTGCAACAGAAAATTGAGAAAAGCGTTAAGATTCTGCGTTTTCGATATGAAAAATGTCCGCCGCTGCCAAATAAATCAACAAGTATAAATCTATAAATATATGTTACCCTTGCACACACACACACACACACACACACACACGCACACATAAACGCACACGCACAGACACAAAGGCACGCACACACATATATGTATTCTTTCATTTGTTTCAGTCATTTGACTGTGGCCATGCTGGAGCACCGACTTAAGAACTTATTCTCTGTAAGCCTAGTACTTATTCTATCGGACCCTTTGCCGAACAGCTAAGTTACGAGGACGTAAACACAGCAGCATCGGTTGTCAAGCGTTGGTGAGGGGACAAACACAGACACAAAAAAACATACACACAGACATATATATACATACATACATACATACATACATACATATATATATATATATATATATATATATATATATATATATATATATATATATATATATATATATATATATATATATATATATATATATATATATATATAATATATATATAGATTTAATCAAAAGATTAAATGTGGTACTTAAAATGTTTGAGGCACCAGAATTTGGTAGGCTAAAAACCAAAAACAAAATCAAGAGATTTGGTGAATAAAATTTGAAGTGAGGCAATAAAAATTCAATAGGTTATAGCAGTACGTACGTTTCGTACAAGCTCCATTTATTCATGTAGTGAGAACACCACATAGAATTTACAATGAAACTGTACTCCTCAGCTGTATAATGGAATTTCATTTTAGAAAGTCATTTTGAAGATATTTGCAAAAAACAAGAGTAAGAGAAGAAAACATACCATCTCGACTATGCTGCTGTTTCACAGACAGTCATTTTGAAGTTGTTTGCAAAAAACAAGAGTAAGAGAAGAAAACATGCCACCTCGACTATGCTGCTGTTTAACAAACTACTCTTGTTTTTTGCAAACATCTTCAAAATGACTTTCTAAAATGAAATTCCATTACGCAGCTGAGGAGTACATTTTCATTGTAAATTCTATGTGGCTTTTTTCAGTTTCCGTCTACCAAATCCACTCACAAGGCTTTGGTTGGCCAAAGGCTATAATAGAAGACACTTGCCCAAGGTGTCAGGCAGTGGGACTGAACCCGGAAACCATGTGATTGGCCAGCAAGGTACTTACCACGCAGCCGCGCCTGCGCCTATATATATATATATATATATATATATATATATATATATATATATATATATATATATATATATATATATATACATATATATATATATAGATATATACATATATATATATATATATATATATATATATATATATATATATATATATATATATATATATATATATACATATATATAATATATATATATATATATATATATATATATATATATATATATATATATATATATACGTGGATTCGAATAATCTTAGCATGTGATGCAAAGGACGTGATAGACGTGACATGTACTTTGATGGAAGCATGATTATGTTGCCTGGCGTCCGGTACCAAAAGCTCTCAAGTGTACCTTATGGAAGTCATGTGAGTTACTAATGTTTTAAGTGTTTTAAGAGTTCCTCGTTTTGTGAAAATTCTTAAAATCGTGCGATTGATCTGAAAGGTAGGCGTTTAAAGGGACCACGTACGAGAAAGGAGAAATTATTACAAAGCAACTGACTAGAATCGGTAATAACAACATCTACTAGATATTAACATTTGGAAGATGAACTCGTAGTACTAGAAGCTTCATTGTGAAGACAGGGTAATATTCCTGGGCAGTATCTAATAGCGTGTTAGCGAGAGACAAATTTTATGACTACAAGAGTATATGATACCATCGAGTTCGACCAAGAACAACCATTTGAATGTCAGTTGACATCGAATTACGTCTCCCGTTCTGTTGAATCTCTTGGGAAACGATAAACGTCATAACCTCCCGTTTCCTTATATTCACGTGCTCATACAGTATTTTGTCCTTGTCAAAATCTTCATATTTAAAGATTTGAACAGCGAAAATCATCATTGTCGTCAGTGAGCGAACACACTAGAAATAATATTGTATATATTTCTATTTGTTTGCAAGTCTGTTTATTGTAAGTTGCACAGATAAATCAGAATTAACTTAATCTCGGATTTCGGCTTCAGTACGAATATTGAAGTCAAAGATGATATTATAAAATAAGTACTTGACTGACAAAACCGAGCTGCTTCTGCGCCAATAAAAATTTCAGCATTTAAACCGACTAAATCGTATTTACTTTTCTGTCTCGTAATTCTGACGGCAACATCATTTATAGGGAATATTTCAGCTTTAATCTTGACGTCCCCACAACTGACATGTAGTGTATGTGAAATGCTAAATATATTTGACTCATGAAATGAGGAAGCATAATGAGAGATATCGAAAGAAAATGCACAAAAATCAATGTTTGTTTTAAGAGCTTTATCTTCAATAAATATTTGTACAAGGATATCGTTCTAATTTGCCAGAGCAATCGATAAATATCTATATTCATAAAGATATATAACAGAACAGGAGATGGATACGGCTTTTCGAGAAGTATAATGGCTGATTGGTGTTATATGCTAATGTTTTTCAATGAAATTCTGTATGGAAAATAGAGGATATTCATTCTTCATTTTCTCATGTCAATATTTACAGTGTTGGTCTAAATAATGAAGAGTTTCTAATATATTGAAATGATAAGGAAACAGATTTGATTTTTATGTTGCAATAAACTTAGCAAACTCGAGCACGCGAATGATGGCAGTCGACATCGTTTTTGCGTGAGTTTGAATTGAAAGAGCATCACGAGTGACTAAATGCAGACTCTTGTATACACAACGCATACTCACATGTGTGTGTGTGCACGTGTATTAACACACACACACACCCACACACACACACACACACACACGCACACACGTATGTATGTCCATATATAGGTTACATTTGCAAATATAAGGGTTGTATGGTTCTCCTGGCAGGATAGAATAACTAATCAATGTGAAGGCTGAGCGTGTTGCAGTGGTTTCCAGGCTTCAGCGAGATTGATGGAGACATTGTATTTATTAATAAGGTCACTGGGATTTGGATTGATCGTTAATAATAAATGAATATTAATAAAGGGGAACATT